>NC_023756.2:18522620-18719929 GCF_000499845.2 Phaseolus vulgaris
TCAGTCACTGGTTAAAGTAAAAAGATGAGATAGAAGGCACATAAAATCTTCACTAGTGTGGAGAAACATGCCATTGTGTAATGAATGGCTTAATTAGGAACCATGGTGTTTGTACTAGTTGTTGTAGCAGTATTTTATGTCCAGTTTTGGTATTTGAGTATGTGACTATGTGACTAATGAATAACGATCATGTTCAGCATATTAAATTTCTCCTTCTGATAACATGGTTTTGGAAAATGGAAATCTACTGGATTAAAAAAAATGAAAAATGTAAAGTGTTTATGCATGCAATATAAGATGCAAGAATGATTTTCCTCGGAACTGGGTGGTAGGGAAGGAGATTCAATGAAAAGAAGGAGGAGTACTTGATTCTGAATACTTAATACAGATTAATGATGCTGCATGTTTCATTCAACAAGTTGAGATGTTTGGAAAAGATAAAATAAATTGGCTAAGAAAGTTTAGGATAATGCAAATAATGATTGATATACACCCCATTTGTTGTTTTAGATGCAAAACATGAGATGAGGGTGAAATGAAATGATGAGTGAATTGTGATTGTGATGATTGTAGATATGCAAAAGATGTTCTATGAGTGATTTGAACAAGTGGTGTAGTGAAGTAATTGCACCTGAAGATGAGTCTCCTTGAGAAGGCAGCATGAAGTCACCAACGGTTCTGAAGAGTCTTGGAGCACTTTGTTGTTGCATCAAGTTATGTGAAGAAGAGGTATTAGTCTGTTGTTCTTCTCTCCCTCTTTTCTGACCAACACCAGAGGGGCCAGAAGTAGGAGAAGGAGAAGAGAAAGAAGACAAACGAGAAAGAGAAGGTGCATGTCCAAAACCTGACATCATAGAATAACCACTTTGCTGCATCCATTCGGTGCTCCTCTGTCCAGACCCTGATGAAACAACGTGTGTCAAAGCTGAAACCATTTCCCTCAACTCTGGATCACCCCTGTTGTACCCTGAAACCAAAGAACCACCTTGCATTGCTACCTCCCCTTGTTGTTGCATCCCTTGGTTAAAATTGAGTCCTGGTGAACCACCACCACCACTACCACTACCACCACCACCATCTCCATAACCATGTTCACCATCATCACCGCCACCGTGATCCGCGGTGAACTGGATAAACTCACCTGAACCCCTTTGGTACGCCACCGTTAGCAAGGACATGAAAACTGTAAACTATGGGTTTTTTTTTCTTACTATTCTTGGACCAAAACCAAATTACCAAGATCCACCTGGAAATTTTGTTGTTTGATTCCTTCTTGGGACACCCTTTGGAATGCTATGGAGGATGAAACGGTTTTATAATAAAGGGGTGCAAAAGAACTGCAGAATTAAGCATGTGGAGTTAAGGTAGCCAGCCACCATTAAAATAGTGTAAGCTAAGCTATAAGTATATCCTTTTCCCTGTATCGTACGCTCTAGCTTCTACATTCACCTCAACCCGCACACCCCTTTACCACCTTTATAATTTTTTTAGTAATTTAATTTTCATGGTGCACAAATTGTGTTTGGATTTCTGAAATATACGAAAGGGAAATAGTTTTGGTATTGAGGAAAATACTAAAAAAAAAAAGTGAATTATAAATATGTATACGCTCTGTCACGGCTGAGAATTTTGGTGTTTATGTTCACACGTAATCTTACTTTGACTGAGAAATAAATAGAAAGTACAAATTGTAGCTAACTAGTTAACACCTTATTGCAGTCTTTTGTCGGTATCATTCTAGAGAGAGACAGAGGAGATCATGTTCCAATTGAACTCTATCACCATAAACAGTCAAAAAATTATTTTCTTTAGATCTAACATTTAATGGGTCTTATGTAAAAAACTTTAATTAACCATTCTCATGTATTGTATATGGAACAATATCTCTTGAATAAGGTATTTTCTTTGAATACATTTTTGTGCTTTCTGATATTGACAATTTATTTTCAACAGATACATTCTTGATTATTCTAAAAGATAAGAATCCAAATAAACATGTTTTTAATTCTTTCTATTTTTCAAATTTGATTTTCCTCTCTATACTTTTACATTAATATATTAATCATTTTGTAATTAAACTCATCACTTTGTGATTTTCTTTACTATTTTTTTTTTTGCAAAGAATTAAATAAATTAAATCAATTAATAAACTTTCATATACTTTGATTGTTATTATCTATCAATTATTGATATTGGTACTTTAGAATATTGATTAAGATTTTTTAACAAATTATCCCCCACGTTAGCACTTGCACTAGTGGGTGATTTTTCAGCACCACCCAACAAGTGTTAAAGATAAAGACATAGACCCTAACCAATTGAGGACACAAGACAAAGGTGTAAATTGGCACAGTACCAAAATGCAACTTGCAAATTTCTCTATAAATATTAATAACAAAATTTAGGTATTTCTCCATAAAAACATTACAAGAATGTAGAAGGCAACAATTCAAAAAATTTATTTATGAATATATTATACCTATATATATGTATATATTTGTATTCCCAAAAGGGTAAAAAATTGAATGAATGAATGTGATTGTATGGTCAAAACACGGCTCCATGATATGTGCAAAAGACAACTAAACATGAGTTTGGTTTTGAGATGATCATGATGAACAAGAAAATAAAACAGGACCCATATTGTAAACTGATTTTGAATTCTTCAAATTTGGTATTTTTGTATGTGTTGGTGCATGCTTATTTGACACTTTTGGTTTAGGGTTTAACACTTTAAATGGTGTCATAAATAAGGTCAACTGGTTTACTGGGTCTCTAGTTCAAAGATATTCGTTCTATATTGATCATTTGTATGCATAAGAAAGATGCAATTATGTTATTCTTAATTGTGTTCGTTTATGTCTAATTTTAGTAATCTATGTATCATCATACGTATGAACTAGTATTGGTTAGTTGCATGATGATGAACAACAAGCATTAAGAACCTTCAATTTTTTTATCATAAAATTATCTATAAATTATTAAAACTAAAAATATTCAGCTGTTGTATAATTATTTAAAAATATCACAAATTTAGATCTCAAGGAGAATCAAATTAGATTAATAGAGTAAAAACAACCATTTTTCATTTCAATCTTTATCTTTTTTTGAACTAAAAATTATAACAAATAACTCATCAATGGTAGATTCATTAAAAATAAAGATAAAATATTTCCCTTTAAATTATTCGAATAATTTGATATATTCACTCATCTTCAAAAATTTCTAGTAAATTATAATATAAGTGTATATCTTTATCAATCTTTTTATTTTATACTCAGAACTTTCACTAACAAATCAATTCATTTGGGATCATGACATGACAGTGACAATTTTAATAGGTAATAATAATAATAATAATAATAATAATAATAATAATAAGAGTTAGAAAAGAAAGGTTAAAATGTCAACGTGGATTTGAGTTAGAGAATAAAGTTACACGTGTGGACCAGAAATACGAAATACAGAGATGAATACAGAGTGGGGTCCACTTAAACGGTAATCGTACCTGCACGCAGCAATTCCCATGTCACTCATGTATCAGAATATAATTATTATGTGTGCTATCTAAGTTCTTATTTTAATAATAATTAATTTAACAATTTTACTTATTTAAAATTATTTGGATATTGTATAAGTTTTTTTATAAAACATAGAAATTAGTCTCAGAACTTAATTTAAATTAATATAAATTATTTTATAGATTTAGATATTTTAATTAATCTTTTATAAATATATTAAACTTTTTAAATATATATATATATTTTTATTTAAATACCTTATTATTTGTTTTTTTTTATTAATAAAAAATATAATAGTTATTTTTCTGTCTTCCTGCGTCTCCAATCTATCCTCAATTCATATTTTTTTCTAATATTTTTTAACTTGACAATTAACTTATTTGTAGAGAAGTAAAGGTAAAGTGGATTTGAAAATATAGAAGTAATGATCATAACTATAAAATTTAAACAGTAATATATTTAAATAAAAATAAAAAGTATTTTGAACAATAATTTCTTTTAATAAGAATTCAACTGAAAATATTTAAATTTATAAAATATTTAAAATTTCATTAAATGTTATAAATATATTTTTTAAATAATTAGTATTTATAGTGTAAATTTTTTTATGATTTTGCTGATAATATATTTGAGTTAAGTTCCATACATAATCATTGTTTTTTTTAAAAGAGAACAAAGTAAAAATTAGAGAAAATAAATAAACATAAAATATCATTTCTTTAATATTTTAAATAAATAAAATAATTTATTATTTTATTTATAAAAGTATTGTATTGAATAAAATTTAAACTGCTTTCAAATAATAAATAACAGATAAATTTCCCATTTACAAAAATATCTTTTATCGTTCCTTTTTTTCATATTGAAAGGTCTTGCACTTGTTTTTCAGATACTCTTTTTCCCTTTTTTTTTATTATTACTATAAAGATTGAGAAAAAATAGTTTTAGAGTAGAATTAGTATAATTAAAATGATACCTGAATATTTTATTATTAAAATTAAAAGAGTATATAAATAGAAATTCAGTTATTTAGGTTTCATTTAGAAAAAAAATCATTATCTCTCTAAAAACTAATTTTTTCTTTCCTCTACCTTCTCTCTAAGATTTTGATAGAGTTAGATTTTTTTATCAAGACTCTGTGGTGCAGGTTAAACTACCATTGAGCTTTTGGTAGGTTTGAAGCTCTTAGTGAGCATCTCCTCAAGTTCAGGTAAGAGAGGTTAGTTTAAATTTTCAATTGAACCTTCAGCTAGAACATCTGAATGTGGAGGCAGTTCAAAAATTTGGTTTGCAGGATTTCTTGTTTTGAGTTGATTATAAATTGATTGAAATTGAAATGTGAAATGGTAGATATAGTAGATGTTGTTGAATATATTTTATTAGTTTGTTGAATCAAGTTAAATGAATTGTTGGTTTAGAATCTAACCTGTATAACAGGTTTATGCATGAATTTTCTACATATCTCGCTCAATCGAGAATAAAATGGAAAAATGAGGTGCTCTCGATTCCCTTCTCACTCAAGCGAGAGGATTTTCGCTTGAGCAGGACCATTCTTGCTCAAGCGAAGAAATTCTCGTTCAAGTTGGACTCTTTGTAAAAAAAAACTAAAATTTTTATATTTGTTTTAAAAGCTTGGTTTATTTATTTTTGTATAATTTTACTTATAAATTATGCAAAGTTTATTTTATGTATTTAATTGAAAATTTCTTTAATTAGATATTTATATGATTAGTAAATGAATTGTTGTGTGTTTTGGAAATTCTAAACTTTGGTATGATTTGATTGTTTGATGTTGGATATTGTGAGATTCAGAATATGATTTTAATCAAGACATAGTATTTTCACGAAAGAAAATACCGTGTTAAGATTGTTTAGGATGTGCATTGACTAGGGATTCGTCTAGAATGAGATATCCTGACTCTATTGAGATAATAGAATCACATAGATGAAGTTATTCAGGTGGTGAGAGTTGAAGGAGGTTCATATGAATAGGTAAGTTGTTTGAAAGTTAATTAACTTAGATCTGTTATATGAATTAACCCTCTCATACTAGGAGATAGATGATATTGAGATTATTTATGCGCATAGCTGTATGAATTTCACAGTGATATAGTATGACAGGTGTAGATCTCTGTAAGTCAATGCACGAGTCTTTCAGAAGTAGAGTAAAGTGTCTATGTGTTGTGATTCAGTAGAAGTCTAACATGAAAAAGATGAATTGTGAATTTCTTTAATAGACACTCGATGATGTTTTGAACTGCTTAAGCATTAATGACTTTATATGGATGTTTAAAGTTATAGTGATATTAAAAGTTTTTAAAAATGTCTAGCTTACCCTTTACTTTGTTTTTTGATTGTTTTCTTTAATCTATGATGATTGTGTATTTATACGGAGCATATGATGATGTTACAGGTGGTAGAGCTCCTCAGTGAGAAGTTGGATGATGAAAATGTTTTTTTTTTGAATATTTATTGTAATTTTATGTAAATATTTAAAGTCTTATGAAAATATATGCTATGAAACATTATATAAAAGAGTTGTAAATATTTGTATTATGTTTATATATTTATTTTAATATTTCATACATATTAGATGTGAAAAAATATAGATATGTTACCATTACTACTACTTCAAAGAATAATAAAATAATTGTAGAAAAAGAGAATAATAAAATAGATAATGCAATTACAATACGTTTATACAAATTAAAAATTAGTTAGTAAATAAAGGTTTTAATTTTTTTATTTATTCCCAATTTTGGAAAGTTTGCACCATTAATTGTTAACATTTATTTATGAAGAAATAATTATACATATTTTTCTTTTCACCTGCAATCACTTGTATTATTTGTATTATGTTACATATTGTATGAGCTTAAATCCCAATTTTAATGAATATACATCATTTTCCTGAATTATTTATTTTAATTAAAGGATAGTTTTACTTTTCCTATTTTTTAATTAAACTTAAATTTCTTTCACCAACATCCAGTATATTAAGATTTTATAAACCCCCACAAACATAAAATTCTATGATGGCAATTGTTCTATATTTTATTCTATATTTTTATATTTTACAGAAAGAATGCATGAAATACTCGATAGTTAAAGTTAAATAAGTGACTTGAAAAAATCTCATCAGTTCTTAAACTGGTAATAAAAACATGGTACTAAGTGAAATAAAATCCTTGAATATCCTTGCATATGGTCTTATCCACACCCAAACTTTTTGCTTACTTGAAACGTTGATGATGAAGAATTTGGATTCAAAATCTTGCTCATTCGAGTTAAACTATTTTTTAATCAATTTTATAAGAGATTTTTAATAAAACTAATATTCATCCAAAATTAACAATTAAATATGCACTTAATATATAAATAATAATTAATCCTTTGTCGTAAGTGAGAAAAAGTGTTGAATTAGTTTGGTGTAATAGGTTCAACTAAACTTCAATCTACTAGGAGGTTTGGTATGTCCTCATTAATCATCATTTTTAAAATTGTGCATTGAAGGTTGAACTACACAAAAAGATAAGCCAAAACCAATTCCTAACTAGTTAGAGCTTTTTCGAATAAACGTGAAACTTTCCCATCTAGGATTCAAACTCCATACCTACACCTTGTCGCAATGTTGCTTTACACAATCACCTATAGTTATTTGTTACATAAATTATTTACCATATATTACCTTTTAAATTATATTTAGAATATTGTTTATTTCACAAAAGAATATATATAAATAAGACTTCAATATCTTATAAATAAATTATTATTAATAAATTAATTAATAATTATACTAAATTTTTAATTTATGTAATAATGATCACATATGGATACAAATCATAGATAAATTCAGTATTACATACAAATTATTATCCACAAATTTGTATTTGTCGATAAATTCAACATCACATACAAATTACTACTCATGGAATACTAATCCAATGAATAGTTTTGTCACATTTTGAGGAATAGATTATTCAATATTAACCTTTACCTCATATTTAGTTACTCCACTAGTGTTGGATTGATCAGTCGTGATCACTTTTGTCATGTCACCCGTTGTACGCATCAACCCTTTAATCAACCTATTTTCTCTCCCACAATAAAATTATTATTAGAAAAAAATATGATATAAAAATTATTGAATGATGTAATAGATACTTTACAAAAGAAAATACAAAATCTAACTTGAACAAATATGCTAAAGATTGAATAATTTTCATAATTGCACCAAATACAAGACCAAACAAAGTATTTTTGAACTTCAATTTGAAATTTTCAATATATCTCAATTAATTTTAAATATATTTAAATCAATTATTTTCTAGAAATTATACTCAAAATTCTTTTGTTTTCTTAAAACATCCACTGATTTTTAATTAGAAGCAGAACCCACTAATTTTAATTAGAAGCTTATTGAGACGGTAGAAAACATTGATTTTTAATTAGATGCTGAATGATTTCATATTTGAATTACCTTTTTCCATTTTAAGAATCTCATAAATAAATATTTTATATGAAATTTATATATTTCTACGGTAGATGTTCAAAATCTCTTCTTTCAAACATGATATTGAAATAATGTGTATAAGATCTTCAAAATTTTCAAAGTAAGATGCTTAGAAATTCATAACTGTTTTATAATCAATGAGAAAAAAATGTCTTAAATTAAAAAAAGAAGCTTCTAATGATACTGTTCATGGAGTGTCCAATGGTAAAAAAAAGAAAAGGACGTCACAATCCGAACCGACACAAAAATTTCAGCAACCTTTTTGCTTTTTTTTCTCTGCAACTTCTAAATTCTCTTCGATCATCAATGACCTCAACCACACATGATATCATGTTGGATTTTTGGTCCAATAGAAAGAAAATCGAGGAGTCTTATCGTCATAAAAGTATGGATGACAGTCTTCCTCGACCACAACCTTAAAGAAACCTTGTTGAAGTTTTTGTAAGAAGAGGTGAAAGGGGTGAAAGGAAGGTCCTTGATTGATATGAACCCAAGAACATGATAAGGATATGATATGAACATGTTATGGATTCAACAAGAGTTGGAATATGATTAGGCACTTTTTTAAGAATTGGATCAACGTTCTTAATCATTCAAGAACTCACCAAAACACAAGTAACCAAGCCAAACTCACATAGAAACCCATTTTTGGACATATGAACTGTTTGAAACAAGGAACAACACAAATGCACCGATTAAAACTCAAATAAACACAATTAAAACCATAAGAACAGAAAACTAAGACAAACTACCGAATATAAACACAAACTAAACAAGTACTAGCGATTGAATCAACAAGAAACAAGAAAGACATGTTTTAGAGTTTGTTTTGGAATGGAAATGGAAGAAAAAGATGAAAAGGACAAGGAAACTTATGTGGTTGGAGCTCTTGGAATTGTGCACGCCACTTGAAGGATGGTTGGCTTCAAGATGAGTGTTGTTGCCGCCACTTGAGAGCCCAAGAATTCACTCAAGATAAGACTAGAAGAGAAGAAGACACAAGTCTCTCTCAATCACTCACCAATTTGGTAGAGGTTCTTTACTCTCAAAATCAATCTTATTATTTCAAAGACCTAAGCCTCCCTTTTATAATGAGGAAGACCGGTCACAAGTACAAGAGAAGCTTACAAGAGAAGCTTTGAAAGGTTACCTTCTAACTCCTTCTATTCTAGCGCCTAAAGGAGTGTGAAGAGACACCTTTGTAGATCTTTCCTAAAACTAGCGCCTAAAGTGTTATACAATGGAGGTGTCTTTAAGGTTTCCCTCTTTAGCACATCCTAAAACTATTCTATATTATTTACAAATTTATACAAAAGAAACTACAAAGAGAGATATTAATTGGAGCCCATTCTAGAATGCTTGTAGTCTTCTTTTAGGCTTGGTCCTCTCTTTATTTAATTTCTTCTTTATTTTTGAGAAAACTAGAAGGAAGAACTTTAAATGCTTGGGTGGATGGCCTCTTCCTCCATTAGTGAAATCCTCTTCTTTTTTATCTCCATCATTGGTTGACCGATAAACGACAACCATCCAATTCGCCCTCCCGACCTAGTGTTACAGAAGTGAAGAAAAGAACAAGGTGTCAACCGCAAACTTAATTCCTAGCACGATAGCCGAAAGGCTTGCAACGATGCTCGATTATTCGAATGTAATTGAGTTGGTACAACATTTGAAGTCCATAAAACCCCTATTGCAAACTCGTCCAATGTAAATCAAATGTGCACATCCATTATTAAACAATAGTAAAAATAAAAAAAGTCATTAGACAAACTTCTCGTCCAAGGCGTACGATATCAGAAGCCTTGCACTTGTGCAAGGAAACAATATTGTTTGACACGTTTTCAAGTATATCCATATGGACGGTGAGAGAATGAAGCATGGATGTGTGCCGGTATCTCAAGAACTACTCCCGAACTCGATCATCCACCAATGAATAGTTAGATACCTAAACAAGGATCTCACCTAAAACCTCGACCATACAAAACAATATTGGGAGCAACGACTCTAGCTCAACCCTAATTTTACCTACTATACCATACCTACAACTAACTCGAGATGATTTACTTGTGTTCCCTAAGTCACTAGAGTTAGAACTAGATATGTTTACAAGGTATTCTGGTATCATAGGAGAAGGAAGACATGGTTACTTATAATTAGACTCTTTGACTGGTACACTCTCGAACACTCATACAAATGGGAAACAAATAAGGTGACATATTGGACCCACGATCCACGCTATTTGTAGGCGTGGAAAATGGATGAAGACGAACCATCATAAATATCTCCAACAGTCATATCACTTCGTCATCAACAATCAAGATCAGACGACCTTTCACATCGTTTGACACAAGTCACAAATGATGGATTTGATGTTCTAGACCCTTAGTAGGTGATAATTGTCATTCAACAATCAAATTATAATGATTTTAGCATGAAACGACTAACCAGTGCTAGACTCTATAACACCAAAAAGATGATAGTATAAATAATGTCAGATGTTCTCAAGTCATCTCCCAACGAATCTAATAGTGAATCATTCAATTAATGTTCAAAAACTTATCTGCAAGCAAAAGTTAGAAATAAAAATAAAGATAAAATGGGGTTGAGATTGTTATGCAGAAAATTAAGATAGACAATTATAAAATAGTAAAGAAAGCAGGTTGACTCTTAAGTTCATTCATTGGTGAATTCCTTATTGATTATCTTAAGATTTTCTCTCTTTCAATTCTCACATAGATGTCAAACTTAACCATATAAGAACTAATCAAATTCAATAGAATCTTATCAGCAAAACTAGTGTTTATTGACGTATTCAATATCTCACTTGTCTCCAAGTGTTTACTCGTGAGATATTTATCTTTTACTTCTTGAACTAAGCGAATAAGAGATTCATTAGAATTAAGCGAACTAACAAAGAATTCTAATTAAAGAAGAGAACTAAATTCTTAAAAAGTGTTAAAAAACAATTCCTAAACAAAAGCCAGAATTCAAAAAGACCAAACCTTTTGACACAAACTACTATAAAGAATTTTATGAATAAAACTTATTGAATACAAACCTCAGAATTCGCTGTGCAATCACAATAGAATCAACCCAAAGGAGTTTAGCCTTCCATGAAGAAAAATGAAAGAATTGCAAAGGAAAAATAAATGTAGGTCTAAGGGTGTTATTCAACTATGAATACTCAACGCAATCGCGATGAAATGTGATCCAAATCTTCCTTAGAAGTCAATTTTATAATTTTTTTTTTTGCACAAAATCAAAATTTGAATCAACATCAGGATATTGTTTTACAATTATCAAATGTTTTCTTTCTCTGTTTCGAATTACCAAGTAGATATCCTCTTTCCTGATCAGTTGTAGATCTCGTTTTCACATCTCTTCTAAATATTTTGTTTCCAAACTCTGTTCAAATTTGTGCATTGATTATAATTAAACCTAGCATTGCTAGATATTTGAAGAAGATTTACTTGAACAATTTCTTCGAAGGAGAATTGCTCTATTTTTTGTACCTTTAACATTGGATTTTTAATTTCAGAAATTCGAGAGAATGTCCCTATAGAAGATTTGTTTGAAATTTTATTGATGAGATATTATAGATTTAATTTTTTAATTATTTAACTCTGATTTCGTTTCTCGTTTTGATTCAAAGAAGCAACTTGGACTGTGGTGTGATTAGGCCCACTCACAGTGGTAAAAGCTTCATTTAGACCCTCTAGACAAACCCTTCTATCAGGTCGTCTATATAGACCGTTTGTTCTGATAAATATTAGACCGTCTACTCAGACTAAAATATAAGATTAGAAAAATAATAGTTAAGGCTAAAATAAACCCAATTAGATTAATCTTAGTTAAAAAAATATATTTATTCATGATTACAATCCAAGAATCTATGATTAAAGTTTTAAAGTGTGAATAAAATTATGCTTAGTAGTAGATTACACCCGGGCTAGTATACTTAGTGGGATTGACAACATGATAATTAAATGATTTTTTTCTTTTAGACTCTTTGCCCTTGCTTGAACCTGAGGAACCAATGCACTACCCGAGTGTTTGAGATATTAAGATGTCGAGTGAGCATCCTGACATTTCAGTAAAATATGTGACAAAAGGCTCATAGCCAGGATTAATAGCTTAACAACACAATTAACAAGAACCACACAATAAAGAATTTGAAAATCACACCAAAATTGACTTGAGCGTCAGAATATAACCTTTGAAGATCCAAAAACTCAAAGACTTGAAGATCAAGTACGTGTAAGTGAATATCTGGTTTTGTAGGAACATTGAAATTTAACACAAAAATTAATAAAACAACTGATGGGAAAAAACGCACGCGGAAGCAACACACATAATCACAAATCAATTGCAGAAAAATAAACAACACAAGATTTAACGTGGTTCGGTCGCCAACTGCAACCTACATCCACACGGGCAACTATTAGGTTTTCATTCTATCCTGTTGCACACCAATTACAAGTACAATGATATCTTTAAATATAGATAAATAGAGATAATAACGGGACACAATGATTAAGCCCACTCACTAAAACATGGTGTCTACTCAGCCCAACCCAATTGGTCATGGCTTCATATCCAACAATCTCCTACTTGAAGTCACGGAACAATGTTCACCTACGCTTCAACTGTGTAGAATGATTAAGCTCACTCACTAAACATGGTGTCTAGTCAACCTAACCCAATTGGTCTTGACTTCATACCCAACAATCTTCCACTTGAAGTCACAAAACAATGTTCACCTGCGCTTCAACTGTGTACATGTACTTTTGTAATCTGTCGACGAAACTCAATGTTCCACCACTAGTTGCCACCAGTCTTCTTAATCATTTTGAAGACTTCGTTAAAACTCCCCTGAGTTTCAACACGTCAGTCACTGACCCGTTCTCTATTCCTACCGACTCCCACTTACAGGAACTGTTGGATCCTGGAACAACCTGAGAATCCATATTCAACAAGAATTTTTTTGGAGAAGTTTCAACCGCTGGAATACTGGTTCTCCTAACCCACTTTCATCTAGGAACCTTAGCTGAAGCACGACCCGTGCTCCCACTACCACAAGTACCTCTGACTGGTCTACCTGAACCTTTCCATGCTCGTTCATCCTAAATCTGACCTGTGGCTATGGGTTTCACTCTTGTAAAGACAACCCTCTTCTGCCCACGAGATTCTGTGAACCGGACTTTATTTATCTTCTGATTTGGGATGGTCACTCCCTCAGACGCGGTAAATCGACCATATACAACGAACTTCTGTTTCTTCCGCAGGCCATGACAAGATTTCTCTTGACGACCTTCCACTGCTGATTTCCGAACTTCACTTCATGTCCCTATTCGTCCAACTTCCTAACAGAAATCAAACTTTTTCTCAAGTTTGGAACAACTCTGACATCCTTCAAAGTCCAGAAACCAACTGGTGTCTTCAACACTATGTCACCCATGCCCGTAACATCAAAAGTTCTATTGTTCGATAGTCTTACCTTTCCAAAGTCTCCAATAACTAGATTCTGCAATGCTTCAGAATCCATGACCCAGGAATCCACACTACTATTCACGCAACAGACTAAAAGGTCCTCGTCCGCGGAGTCTTCTGCAATGTTGACTTGTTTATCATTTGGACATTGATTCCTGAAATGCCCCACCTCCTTCCAGTTCCAACATGTTACACTTGAGCAATCCCGAGTCTTTGACTGACTCCTTCTTTTGTTCTTGCTCTCACTATCTCTGATATTTTTCTTACCTATGATGACATATAGCAATTCACTAGATAATTCCCAGAACTCCTTCTTCGGAAATCCTCACTAAGAATGAGATCATGAATCTTCTCAAAAGTGAATTCATCGGATCCCGCTGAACTGGTAACTAACCGTTGTAACCGTTTTGGACCAATTATCAGGCAAAGACAATAACCATAGTAAAGCTTGAACTTCATCATCGAACTTAATGCCCACTGACGTAAGTCTGGCTAAGATCATATTGATGTGCTCAGTAACTGAACTCGCAAATCCTCAATTTGCATTTTCCACCAACTGAAATTTGTACCATCAAATTTTCAATTCGGAACCTCCCTTCTTCTGCCATCTCAAATGACTAGACAAGATACTCGGTACAACTAATTTCAGATCTTGGCAATTTTTTTATTTTTTTTAAATCAAGAACACAAAAATTGCACCACCCAAAATCATTCACCAACAGACCTGGTCGCGGTCCCCACTGCACTGGTGCTCCGCACCACCACCGTCGCTGGTCACCGCTGTTGTGAAGCAGATTTGGGAGACTCCTCCTTGCACCGCTGTGAAACTCTAAGCCTGCAGCCCCCGCGAAACTCTAGCTTTGGGACGTTGCTACCACCTCTGTGAAACCCTAGCTTTGGGACACTGCTACCGCCTCTGCGAAACCCTAGCTTTGGGACACTGCTGTTGCCTCTGCGAAACCCTAACTTTGGGACGCTACTGCAACCGCAATTTTCACGTCTCGTCGATTAATTTCTGCTGATCGGATCTGTAGTGTGTAAACGAACCTAAGTTCTGATACCACTTGATGGGAAAAACGCATGCGGAAGCAACACACATAATCACGAATCAATTGCAGAAAAATAAACAACACAAAATTTAACGTGGTTCGGTCGCCAACTGCAACCTACATCCACACGGGCAACTATTAGGTTTTCATTCTATCCTGTTGCACACCAATTACAAGTACGATGATCTCTTTAAATAGAGATAATAAAGGGACACAATGATTAAGCCCACTCACTAAAACATGGTGTCTACTCAGCCCAACCCAATTGGTCATGGCTTCATATCCAACAACAACTAGATTTGAAAATGGAGAAATTAAATTTATTCAAAACATAAACATAAAACCAAAAGCAATTTGGTTCTTTACTCCACCAAAAAATATTTCTAAACCTATGAAATTAATTGCAAATATTTTTTTATTAATAACTTCTTGTTCATAATCATGGAAGATCAAACATGAAGCAATGTATATTCAACTTTGTAACATTTTAACACACAAGCTTTGTTGACTTTAATTTCCTGCGTCAACATAGTACGCATGTTATATACTACTTTTTCTTGGTATTTTACTACAAGTGGAAGTAAATAAGCATTGACCAAAACTATTTAAAATTTCAAGTCATAAATATATATTTTCAGTGCTGAAATTGCCAAAAGCAAAGTTACTTTTTATAAATGTCTATCTAATCAACTAAATTTCAAGCCATCAATTTTTTTACTCGTGCTAAAGTTCTTAATACTTACAAATAATAAATCATCGTTTGAATTTCTTTTTAAAACACATACATTTGTACTTAAAACAAAATTATCTACTGCTACTTGAGCGTTAGCCTTAAATAATTGAGGACGTTGTTAAATTTAGGTTTTAACACTTAAAGAAGAAAAAAAATCTATTAAATATTATCAATTAAGATTTTTAATTAATTTGTTGCAATAAACGAACTTGACACTACAAGAAAATTATAAAATAAAAACTAATTTTAGAAATAAAAAATAATTAGTGTTAAATTAGGGACCATTTTAGGGACTAAATAATTTTTTGGTTTCTAAATCAGTTTGTTTCTATTATTGTTAAATGGTTTCTAAATTGGTATTTAATTAACAACCAAGGTTTTTGCTACCAAATTTAGAAACAAAAAAATTGGCAGTTAAAACTTTGATAGCTAATTAGATACCAATTTAGAAACTATTTAACAATAATAGAAACTAATTTATAAACCATTTTTTTAGTTCTAAAATGATCTCTAATTTAGTTACTATTGCAACTAATTATTTTGATTTCTAAAAATTGGTTTTTATTTGATGATTTTCTTGTAGAGCGAGCTGTTGTAAATTTAAGATGTATTAATTCTTATTACTAAAAATACTATTTTTTTTAATGAAATTAATCATTTTTAAGTTAATATACATTCTTCATATAAAAAAACATAATTCTTATAATTTGAGTTTCAATCTCACAAAAGCAACTTGTTTGATAAGACTTATTCCCTAGTTTGGTTATATCACTAATTAAATGAGATTAACTTAACAATGTTTTTAATATATATATATATATATATATATATATATATACTTATGTAGTATTTATCATAATTTAAATTACAATAGTTCTTTATTTTCATTGTTCAAACAAATAGAATACAAAAATAATAATCATCTAGGGTTTGACAAAGTGTCTAACCAAATCAAAATTTGTGAGTTGTAGAGATTTTGAAGGGTGCAAAGCATTGGGTATAACTACCAAAACACTAAGTCTCTTGAATGCAGACTCGACCAAACAAGTCAAACCCATTGCCTTTGCCAACAACCAGAGTGGTCCATCAAAACTCTCATGTTTCATTTTCATCTCCATTTCCTTTTCTTCACTCTCTTTCACACTAAAACAGCAGAAGTAAACAAAACTCATGTTTATCACAATGGCCTCAACCATGCCTTAGGAATCACTCTCCCTCTTGCTTAATAATGCTTTCACTTTCTTCAAATAAAACTATAGTTTTTTAATGCATACAAATTTTGTTTAATAAAATAAAAAGAAATAAATAAATGATTGGATTAAATTTTTAGTAAAGTAAAAGCAAATTCAGATAATATAATATACTTACTCATTACAAAAGTAATTATAATGAATGTGGCTTCTTCCAAGTTTAAAGGAGGACCAAACACCTTTTTCTTATGCTTTGATGCCCTTTCATAGTTTATGGAATGTACATCACTTTGCTTTCACACTTTTCTAGATTTTGGATAACTAAGTGATTCAAACACGTTTTTGTTCTTCACATTTCTCTTTTATATCTTAGTAGTAGGAATTTTAAAGATATTAATTATAAAAATTTAATAATATAGTAATTACTTCAAATAATATTAAGTAATTTATTTTCAGTATAATAATACTAATTTCTTCTCCTAATATGTTTTATCATTACTTTTTTTGGTAGATACTTTTAATTAAGATTAGGAGTAACTATTCTCCTTTTTTAACATTTGTGTGCAGCTAATTATCAAAACCCTAAACGTTGATTACAGTAAGTGTAAATGATATTCCTTTAAAATTATAATTCATTACTTTTGTTTATCTTATATAATACTAATTAACAGTTAATGTATTAAATAAAATATCAACTGATGCGATGTATACTAGTTTCATGATATAATGTTAATTTATAATATTTTAAAAAAAACTTAAAATTTATACAATAAGTATTTATTTATTTATTTTAGAATTAGCATTATAAATTAAAAATGTTAATTTAAGATTAAAAATATAGAAACTAAAATCAAAGTGTACATGTTTTATTTGAGACTATAAACAATTATTTTAAAATTTATAGAAATGAAAAATAAAATAAAAATTATAAAACCTGAAATCAAAACTTACTAATTTTATAAATACTTTTTGTAAATCCTAAAAATATATTAATTTTTTTAATTGAATGAATGTAATCAAAGTTGTTATGCTGTTAAATATAAAAATTAAGAAATATAGCAATGAAAAATCAAACTTTTATGCGGTTGTTAAATATTTGTATATTAGGCAATGATTTTTTAAAAAGAATATATTATAGTGAAAACGGCAAACATATTTAATAAATATATTGTATTTAATGAATATTGTGTCTAATGGCATTGTTGAAGCTAATTATGTCTTACATTTAATAATATAATAGTTAATGTTATTATATAATCAATTTTTTTATAGTCAAACTTATTTTTATATAGAGATATGTTCTCCAAATGTAAATTCAATTAATGAAATAAAAATAGGTTAACCTATTTTATTTAGGGATGTATTTTAAAATTGGTTCTAGTAGGTAATTTTTTTACCACATTAGTTATAGCATGTTAGTTAGATTTATTTTGGGTGATTAAGAAAAAACAGTTAGTTGATACTAACTTGAAAAATATCATTGATTTCTTAAGCACCAATAATAATGAGGATTGAAATTATATGGTATACTAACATTTGATGGTAGACTTTAAGTAAATAATGATAATAAGTTGAAACAAATGATTTTTTTAGAAGGTCATAAGTATTAGGATAAAAATGTATCAAGATCTTTAGAAGTCTTTTTGGTGGTTGAGTATGACGAGATATAACAAAGTATGTATCACAGGTAAAAAAATTCCGATCTTGGGCTATGTTGTATCAATTGGATACATATGTGGAAGGGTCATAACATTTCAATGGATTATGTTACCTATCTTTTACACATAGTAAGAAAATGCAATATTGTGTGGAACATAGTAGATTTCTAGACAAAGAATGTACATTTTTTACTCACGAAATTTGAGAACTTCTATGTAGAAGTTGTCACAAGTTTATATATCTAAGATTGAAAGGTTACATGGAGTATTTTCTATTATAGTAAAAAAATTTACCTTGAGGCTCTAGCAAACATTGCATGAAGGTTTCGGGACCAATGTGACTCTCATCTCAATCTATCATCCACAAACCAATGGATAATCAAAGGGAATGATCTAAATCATTAGAAGATTTATTGAGAATGTTGTAAATTAACACATGAATAAACGTAAATTGAACACATACAATAATGTTCTCATACAGATCTTATCATATTATGATTCTCACATATATCCATACAATCAAGAAGGGAAGGAATAGGCACTTACCTTGATCCATGATCCTACTTGAGCAATTACTTTATCTCCTTTCTTCCCAATCTATCTCTTAGCATTTCCGTTCTTGTCACACACTTTCATGATGGTTAACAGTGAGACAACTATTATTTGCAGAGACAGAACCCCATAGCCTTTAGTTCCCAATCTCCATCAGATGTTAGGTTTTCATTAGGTATATCATCAGTTATATATTTCTCACGTTAACCAATGAGCCTTTATTCTATTATTATTATTAAATCATATTTGGGCCCAAAGCCCAAACTCTAAGTCATGTGAGTCACTTTATAGAAATTAATTTACATAATTTCTTACAAATGTGTATATGGATAACTTGGCAAGCTAGGATGAGATATTATCTTTGGTAGAATTTACTTATAATAATAGTTATTAAGTAAGCATTGAGATGACACCTTATGAGACTTTATGTGACAAGAAGTGTAGGATACCCCATTGTTGGTATCAAGAAGGGGGAAATGTTTAAGTGAGACCCAAATGTTCCAACAAACCACTATGAAGGTTAAGTTGGTAAAAATAGATTGAAGACTTTGAGTAAACAAAAATCTTATACATATCACAGAAGAAAACCTTTTAAGTTCTTCGCTAGTGATCTTGCCTTCCTCAAGTTACACCTTTATCTAGTGCAAGAAGAGTTATAAAGCAAAGGAAACTAAGTCCAAAATTAATTGTACCTTATCAAATTCTTAAGAGAATAAGTCGGATAACTCATTAACTAGCCCTGTCTCCTTTCTCGACCAACATACACATCATCTTCCTTGTATCGTAGTTGATGAAGCACATACCTAATTTTGAACATATTCTAGAATCTAATGTTGTTCATTCTTCAAAGTAAATCCAATTATAATTGTAGATTGACATGTCAAAAAATCACTTGGTAGAAACATAACATGATTAAGGTGTTTTGGGATCTAAAATCTAGTGATTCTACTTGGAAGATAAAAGAGAAGATATCTGAAACATACTCATATTTTTCCTAATAAAATTTTTTTTAGGACATAAGAATCTAAAAACCCATGGTCCTTTTCTTTTTCTTTTCTTCTTTCTCTCATACTTCTTCATTTTCTAATTTCTCTCTAGTTTTTCTTTCTCCCTACCAAATCTTTCATTTTTTAAGCGGATTTTCACTCTTTTCTTCAATAGATTATGCCAATTACATGTGATTAATTAGAGGTTGAATTAATGTAATTTTCTATTTTATTCTAAAGTCTCTCTATCTTTACTCCTTTAGCTATATATGTGATTTTTCATAGTTCCTCGAATTGTTTAGTTAAGAAAGTTATTATCTTAATTTGTTCCTCTTACGATGAGTATCTTTGTTGATTTGATAGTGTTTCCTTAGGTTTCCAAGAAATTTGTTTTGTTCTCAACTTTTCCTTTTACTATTGATTGTGAATCAGCAATTATTAAGTAAGAGAAATTATTTTTAATTACAAAAAATTGGTTTTATGTATTCAAATTTGATAGATACTAGATTTTACAAAATCATTTTAGATATTTCGAATTATTTGGTTATTAACGTAATTCTTAATGTTTTGGACCAAGAATCTGGTTTGAACGATCAAATGGTTAAGACTAATTGTAATATTCATATTATATATTCAAGTAGTATAAATATTCTTCTAAAATTTGTTAGAATAAATATGAGTGTTAATTTTGGTTTGCAAAAATGTTTTTACAAATATATTATTTTTATTGGTTCTACATAACCTACTTGAGCATCAAGTCATGCTTGTCATTCAAACCATAAAATGTTGGTGTTGTGGTAAGATTCAAATAACAAAGAGTGTATATTTTTTCTTTGTTTTAATGATGAATGTTATCAAAGTAATAGTTAATCGCCTCAATGTACTATTTAAATAATTCCTTTAATATTATTGAGAAGATGAGTTAGATATTTAATATGATATATTGAATAAGTTTGTAATTTATAATATTAAGTATAAAAATATATTTTTGAAAAGAGATATAATTCTTCTATTTATGGTCTATAGAGTTGAAATGTTTAGGTCAATATTATTTTAAAATAGATAAGATAAATTTAGTTTTGTTCCTAATAGGGAGATGAGACTTAGAGAATTATTGAAGTCTTCGTCTTCCTCCTTTCTTTGGGCAGGTTCCTAGGCTTCGCTGGGATACTTCTTGCCTTCGTGCTACTCCTTCGGCTCTCGGTCTCGGGTGAATGCCAAATGAGGGAGGTGCCTGTAGAAGACACTCCGACGCTCAAGTCAGTAAAGGGTGTTCGGTATTCGAGTAGGTGTACAGTAATAATGACTTACCTTGCTCCTTGTAATGTGTGTTATTTATATTATTTTAATGAACTTACCTCATTGGGCCTAATTAGTGGAATAAATTACAATTATGGTTGCATTCCCTAATTCTTAATGGTAGTTTAGCTTCACTGACTTTGATTTGAGCGTTAATAGTTATGTGTCGGTCGGCCTGACTGTGCATGGTCTCTCGGCTAGCTCGGTCGAGCTACGTCAGCGTGTGTCTCGATCAGCTCGGTCAAGAAGACCGAACCACGTTATATGTGTCGGTCGGCCGTACGAGCACAAGTTTGATATAAATTATTAGAAGTATATAATTACTTTTTTATGTATCTTTATTGATTATAATTTCTTGATTAATTCTGAACAAAAAAAGTTATGATTTTTAAAGTATTCTTTTATAAAAAGATTATCATATACGTGAATTTATGATAAAAGTGATAAAATTGTTCTACATTATCATCATTATATAAGCCTTTTTCCTGAGTGAGTCATACGTTTTTCAGTTTAGATCGAAAATATTGATGGTGGATCATTACATCATCATCCCTGTAAAGAGAGAGAATGATGGATTACCATATTTGGCTTCAATTAATTCCTTGAAGCCACCACTCTTCTTTTATCCCTAAACAGAAACTTGTTAAACATGACTCAAGAAAAAGTTTTACTTTTTATTTATTTCAGTTCAACTTTGATAGCTTATTATAATTGTAAAATTATAAATTTAACTAATTAAATTATGTTAAAAAATATTTAATATAGTTATTATAAAGTTTGATATTTTTTTATTTATAGCAGACAAAAATAATTTTTAAACATGGTAATATAAATATTATAATTAAATTATTTATTATTTGTTCTCTTAAAACCGTAGCAATTAGAATTAAACTCAAAACCTTAAGTAAATTGTCTAACTTCATATGCCCTCAAACAATTGAAGCATGCTCATTGGGAAGCAATTAATTGGTGGTGTGACAATGCAATTAAATTTAAGTAGGTGCATTTAATATTCATGTCAATATACCTAAAACGAGTTATGGAATAATCAAGTAAGTAATTTATCTTCACAATTAAGGCTTTTAGTGATTTATTTTATATAAATATTTTTTTATAAAATATTTTTTTGTATGGACTGTTAGTGTAGAAAAATATATACCATGAGATAAGTTATGAAATTAAAAACCATTTATATTTATGGCAAGTACTTTGTTGTGTCGATTTATTATTTATTATTTTTGACTTAGACAAAATTTGTTTAAAAAATCTTTTAATTATGTATTTGAAAACACAATCGTTTACACACCTTAGGCAACTAAAATAAAAAATTTATTTTAAATTTATGTTGGTCACTTATACCTTGTTTAATGGAAGTTAATATTAAAGAGAAAAAGAAATATATAAAATAGTTAATTGAATCAAATATATTGTTTAGTAACAAGATGGATAGAAAATAAAATATAATAATTAATTATATTAATATATATGTTCTCGTCGGTTCAGACGGATTGAATGGGCGAGCTCCACTTCTAACTTATTTTCAACTGGTGTTTTGAGATGCTGCTCCACTAGGATAAAGGGACTCTACCTGTTGATCACACTTCGACAATCAAGTCAGTGAGAGCATACAAAATAAATATTCAGTTTCAGTCTTAAGTATTCAGAAACAGTGTACCTTTTACTCGGGGTCTCAAGCCCCTTTTATATATATTCCTCCAACAGCTTTCTCTGATGAACATACAATCTCAACAGAAAGCATATAATCATAATAGAAAAACATTATGCTTACGTGCACCTTTGTTCTCGGGTGCTAACAATAGAAAAACACTTTGTTCACAAACCACCTTTATTCACGGGTGCTTGCTACTTTATTCCCAACAACTTTTATTTATATTTAATTAACATATATATTATAACCAATTTGAATATTCTCTATATTTTTAATTATCTTTTCCGAGCTGACCACCAATATGTGGGTCAAGCTCATGATTGCCTTTTGGGCCCAAAACCGAGCTGACCATACCCAAATGTTTAGACCGAGGTCCTGAGCACTCTTGTCCAGTACACAAGCCCCCCAAGCTCGACTAGGCAAAGAGGCTTACCAACATTTGGCGATTGACATGACGTTTACCCTAATGGGTAGGTGAGGCACGATTACCAAAGCATTTCCTGACGAGACATCTCACCACACTAAATCAGAGACATCCACGTGGCATGCGCATCTACGGTCAGGAAGCACTGTCGCTTCATCTCCTTCTTTCAGACAATTAAAAACTCATTTCTTCCTCACTTACATGTTACGCAATCTCTCTTCTCTCCAGAACTCTCGTGCTTCTTCTCCTCCATCATCATACTAGGTATTTTCCTCCACTAATCTTTATTGCCAGATATTTATTCATCTTACCCATTGCATTGCCTGAACTGGGATTTCTTGTCAATTCGTCTTCTCTGCTTGGCCTGAACTGTGCTTGTATCTTGTTTGTGTTTATGCTTTTGTTCTAGCTATTTTTGCAATGGATTACGGTTCAATGTATCCATAGGCCAAAAAATAGCTTCTAAAATAGGTCTTTTATTACACCACCCATTTACGTCTCAGAGAGTTAAGAGAAAACGGGTGTACCATGAGTAAAAGATACCAGGGTAATGTCAAAATCGTAGAGTGTAGGGAGGGTAAGCCCATCTGCTGTGACGAGTCATCGGACCTTGGTGGTCCATTTTGTTTGTTTTATGCCATGTTTTTCAAAAAGGTTCTTCTGCATCTCCTTTTATCCATTTTTGAAAAAAAGTTATTAATCGAGTTGGGCATTTATTCATGCTTTTATCATTTTGTGTTCACAGTTTGACATCTCGCCATGTGTTTAAGTTTTTCTATATTTCTTTGTGGCTAAGCACACTATCCGCCAACTATGGGTGTTGTTAAACAATTCCCCTGGAAGAGGTTTGCTTACCCTCTTCCAGTCTTCATATAAAATTTTTAAAGGAAAATTTGTTAAATTCCAAGCTTCAACAGGAGATCCGACCCTACTGGACGGATTTCCCCTTTACTGGACCTTTGAACCTAAATTTCAAAGTGCTCGACGCCTGCAAGATTTGTCACCAAAAGATCAAGGAATCTGCAAGTTCCTGACGAAATTGAAGGTTGTTTTTGACACCTCCTACTTGTTGACCAAAGAGTACATCCCGGGTGCTCCGAAAGCTTACAATAGTACTCCTCATTTCCTACCCTTGGTAAGAATAACTCTAATATCGTTATTATCCATTTACTTGTTTTCTTTGCAGAGAGGATGTTGTCTAACATTAGTAACGCAAAGCTAGCCGAGCCAGCTAACAAGATGAGGATGACTGCTAGCCTACCCAAGGAATCTTTGAAGCAGAAAAGGAAAGCCCCAACTTTGATCACTCAAACCCCCACAGAACAGGATGAGGAGACCACCTTCGGGCTCGTCTTCAAGAGGAAGAGGAAAAAGGCTACTACCCCTATTAAGCATTTTCACTCAGATGGTCGAGCCCTGCATCAAGACGTTGCTCATTCAGATCGCCATGCTCCACATCAAGACGTAATCGTCATCCAAGAATGAGAAGTTGAGAGCTTTAAGGAGAAGATCATCTGCTTCGTGACGCCATGAAGCAATTTAGGCATGCCTTTGCCATGGGTTGCTTAGTCGTTGCTAAGAAGAGAGATCGAAGAGCAGAGAATCCAAGAGAATGTGGAGCTTTGCAAAGAGATAAAACGCCTTCAATCTGAGCTCAAACATTCAAATGGTTTACATCAAGAAGTTGAACGACTTCGAGCTAAGAAGACTAAAGAGGCAGTAGACTGAGCTCAAGAGGCAGCAAGCCTGGCTGAAGAAAGGAACAAACTCTTGGCCGAAGTTGACAAGCTAAAGGGGGAACTGACCCACAAAGATGAGGACATAGCCAAGGAAATTGATTCCTTCAAACAAGATGATGCCCAATCCTACCTTGTAGGATTCGAGGCAGCTCTTGAACAGGCATTAGCACTCCATCCTACAATGGACTTCTCAGAACTCGACCCGAGTAAAGCCATGGTTGATGGCCAACTAATGGGGGAATAGCTTGAACATTTTATGGGTTGTAAGCTTTATTTAATCTTAACTTTCTTATTGCTTTCAAATATGAACAAAATTAAACTTTTTGAAACTTTAACATTACCTGTTAGCCCATCGATACTCTTAAATATCGTTCTACGACTTAGAAAAATTTACCTACCTTATTAAAAATGCATTTACAGAACTACTATCAATACACACGCGAATACTTCATCACTTATACTAATTCATCTCTACACCCTAAGCATGAAGTAATAAGTATAACGAAAATCTGACTTACTTAGGCGAAGCTAAGCGTGAAAAACCGTGGACTTCCCACTTAACAGAGAACTAACCTTTCGATGAACCATATTCCCATAGCTAAAATGAGCCTACACTCAATCTCGACTTGTATAGCTTTGTTTCACAAACCTGGCGCCAAAGGTCAACTATCGTGACTTCTCTGACCCTTACTTTGTAGAGCGCCTACTCAGATAATCGTACTTGCTCCAAGCTCGGTCGTCTTATCCCACACCAAGAATGATTGACCTTATTAAGAAGCGGACTTTAAGCCTAACTCAACCTCATAAAACTGGCTTATAAGGTGAGGTTTGCACCCACTTATATACTATGAAATGCTCTAATCTCTAGTCGATGTGGGATCTCCAACACACCTGTTTTAGCACTTATTCATCTCTCAGGGAACCTAGACTCAGATAATCATTCGTACACCGAGCTAGCCCAACTTACCATGTACAATCGAATGATTCCACTATGTAACATTTACTCATCTCACAAAGCGCCTAAACTCGGGTGATTGTTCAGACACCAAGTTAGCCCGACTTACCATGTACCAAATCTAACAAACTCACCACTACAAGGTGCTTGCACTAGGATGACTCGCTCACTCTGGGCTAGGACATCTTGCCATGTGTGAATGACTTTATTCATAACAAACCAATTCGCAAAGCGCCTATACTCGAGTAGTCGCTCTTACGTCGAGTTAGGTCGTCTTACCTTGCATCGAGCCAAACAATTTATCCATAACAAAACAATTTGCAGAGCGCCTATACTTTGGTAGTCGTTCTTACGCCGAGTTAGGTCGTCTTACCTTTCCAAATAATTCATCTATACCAATTTTACGCGCAGGGCGCCTATACTCGGGTAGTCGTACTTATGCCGAGTTAGGTCGTCTTACCTGACACTAAATCAAGTGCACCACTAGGCAAACTAATCTCACAGGGCGCCTATGCTCGGGTAGACATACTTATGCCGAGCTAGGTCGTCTTACCTGATACTAAATCAAGTGAACCACTAGGCAAACTAATCTCACAGGACACCTATGCTTGGGTAAATGTACTTAAGCCGAGCTAGGTCGACTTACCATGTGCTACATTGAAACTAATCAATCAAAACTAATGCACCATCTTCTGAGAACAAATTTATCACTAGATGACCTCGTAAAACCCCTTCAAGGGAAAAAAAGCATCACCTTAAACATCATATTGTTCAAAAGGAAAGAATCAAAACAAAATATCTTAACTGAAGTAAAACTTGAGATTTGCCACGTTCCACATTCGTGGGATGGCTCCCCCCTCCAAGGTTTCCAACTTATACACTCCATTCCCGAGCACCTCGACTACGCAAAACAGGCCAGTCCACTTTGGAGATAACTTGTTTCCCAACTGGTAGGGATGGGTCTTTCGCATCACCAAGTCGGCAACCTTGAACGATCGAGATTTTGTCTTGGTCTTTTGCTTTAACTCCACCCTTCTCTTTAAAGCCTCCGAGTTAATACGGGCATGTTCACGCACCTCGTCCAACAAATCCAGGTTTACCTTCCTTCCTTCGTTAAATTCCTCAATAACAAAGCTTTGGAACCGAGGAGAATTCTCTTGTATCTCCACTGGTATCATGACATCTGACCCATATACCAAACTGAAAGGCGTCTCTTTGGTTGTTGATTGTGGGGTGGTGTGATAGGCCCACAGGATTATGGGAACTTCTTCTAACAAAGTTCCCTTTGCCTTTTCTAGCGTTCTCTTCAACCCTCTCAATAGGATTATGTTAGCTAACTCAACCTGACCATTTTTCTGAGGGTGTTCTACCGAGGCAAACACCTGCTTTACTCTGAGGTCCGAGCACAACTTACCCAATTGTTGGCTAGAAAATTGGGTTCCGTTGTCGGACACTAGGTGTCTCAGAATCCCAAAATGGCACACAATGTTCTTCCACACAAAATGTTGTACCTTGTGAGCAGTTATTTGTGCAACTGACTTAGCTTCAACCCACTTGGTGAAGTATTCAATGACCACAATGAGAGACTTCATCTGACATATCGCCAAAGGGAATGACATAAAATGTGTATTCCCCATGTACCGAAAGGCCACAGGCTATAAATTGACTGCAACTCCTCGGCTGGTGCATGGTATCAATCAGCGTACTTCTGACATTTCACACAACATTGTGTATATTTTACGCAATCCTCCTTCATGGTCAACCAATAATACCCAACTTGGATGACCTTCAATAAGAGAGTTTGTCCTCCTATGTGACTACCGCAAATGCCTTCATGGAGCTCGACCATTATGCGAGCACATTGATCTCCACTTACACATGTGAGGATTGGGTGGGTATAACCGTGACGAAAAAGGTTTCCATCTATCAAGGTATATTGACCTATATTCCTCTTAACGATCTTAGCCTCTATGGATTCAACCGGAAGTAACCCATCAGCGAGGTAACGCTTTTAAGGTGTTATCCAAGTCTCTATGGTGTCGACCTGCAAATCTCCAAGAAACTCATCCCCCAATAACCCATAGGTGGTTATTCTTGGGACTTTTAGGGTTTCTTGAATCATTAACCGATGCCTTCTCCCCCTTTCTGAGTTGATCCTTAAGACCTCCACATGGTCGACCACAATCGATCCTCATTCATTTATGCTAAGTGACTTTAATATCTCATGGATCACTGACCTCTATTGACCTCCCTTCCCTAAGCTAGCTAGGTTAGACAACAGGTCTACTCGAGAGTGTTGCTCTCTAGGAACATGAACAAGGTCAAACATAGAGAAAGCTGATCTTAATATCTATATGTACCTGAGGTATGAAGCTAGCTATAGGTCCTTGGCCTAATACTCGCCTATGACTTACCCGGTAACAAGCAATGAGTCACTTTTTACTAGCAAGCTTCGAGCTCCCAACTCCTTGGCTAGCAACATCCCGACTATCAAGGTCTCGTACTCGGCTTGATTGTTGCTTGCTTTAAACGCAAACCTGAGGGCTTGCTCGTTTAAAAGCCAACTCGACCCTTCTTAGATGACCCCAACTCCACTCCCTAGTTGATCAGAGGATCCATCTACAGAAAGAACCCAATGGAAGTCATCTGGATCGGGTTGGGATTCCTCAAATGAAAGTTCTACCATGAAGTCGGCGTATACCTAGCCCTTAATCGGTCCCCGTGGTTCATATTGTATGTCAAACTCAAATAACTCCACCGCCCAATGAACCATCCGACCTACTATATCAGGCTTTTGAAAAACCTTGCGAATAGGAAGATCGGTCATCATGATCACGGTGAAACTCTGAAAGTAGTGGCAAAGTCACCGAGTTGTAAACACCACGGCTAAGGGAGCTTTCTCGATGGCTTGATACCAAGTTTTCGTTCCCTGTAGTACCTTATTCACAAAATAGACTGGTTTTTGGACCTTATCCTGATCTTGCAAAATGACCGAGCTGATTATCCAATCCGTAATCGCAAAATAAAGATGAATAGGGGTACCTGAGATTGGCTTACTAAGAATAGGGGAACTAGCCAACTACTCTTTCAACTTGGTGAAAGCTTCCTCGCATTCACTAGTCCACAATAAACAATTGTTCTTCTTCAGACATTTGAAGTAGTGGTACCCTTGGTCTCCACTGACAGACAGGAAACGAGAGAGGGCGACCATGCGCTCAGTCAGTTGCTATACCTCCTTCACATTGGTCGGGCTCCTCATCCCTATGATTGTCGCGCATTTGTCGGGGTTCGTCTTTATGCCCCTTTCAGTTAATAGGAAGCCAAGGAACTTTGATACAATCCAAGTAGACAAGAAGATGACCAAGGACTCAATAGACCATTCACATTATGAGCAGTCATTTCAACAATTAAGTTAAGACCCCACCAAAGATCTAATGGACCTCACCAGAGGAAGACTGGGCATAGACCAGAACACCAAATGTTCTTTCTTATGGTCTTCTTAGAAATAAAACATCTTGTAAATAATTTGAGCTCACTTTAGGGGTCCAAATAGCAAGATAGGCTAGAGTAGGTTCATATAACATAAAAGGGAGTGTTATTAGTGAAATGGGCTTGTTCCAAGCCCACTTTTTCAAGACAAGGCATCTAGGTTTAGGAAAGTTGACCTAGCTTCTAGAAGAACAAGCCTAGGGTGTGATTTTGACTTAGTCAAACCCTAAAGGCCGCTCTCACTCTTTTACAATCATACCCTTGCTCATCTTGTTTTCCAAGGCACTCATTCCTATAAATAGGGTGCTTTACTCCATGTATTTTGATGTTGAATTTTGATATAGAAGGAAAACATTTCCCATCAAATGATATTTATGAAAATTGTCCAAAATTTTTCAAAAATACAATTCAAATTTCTTTTTTGTGTTTTTCCTATTTTCACTATTGATATCAAAACTCAGTCTCTAAAGTGTTGAGTGCTTGATCATGTCTAGAGGAAAATATCCAACATAAAAGACATGGCATATCTGATGACCGTCGAGGGAGCATCCATCACAAGGTCCCTAATATTCTCCAGAGGAGACTACCAATACCAGAAGGACGTGATAGAAACATATGTCAAATCATCACAATATCAAATATGGTACATTATACCTAGAGAAGACAATAGACATTAAAACCTCAAGAGAAGACTGGACAAAAGTTGAGTTCTGAATCAAATGCAATTCAATGATAAAGTCATATATACTCTAATCTATGCTATATAAAAGGAATTAAATATAAGAAAATCTACAAGCTAAAAACAACCACAGATATATGAGACTCCCTTCAGATTATCTATAACGAAAATGTAGAGGATGAGTCAGACTCCAGCTCTGATCTTGAGTCAGATAAAGAAAAGAAAAATTTATGTATAGTAAAATATATATAAAGAGAAAATTCTAAGTCTCTCCTAAATCTTTTCTCAATCTTAGATTCCTTGTGCTCATCATCTTATGAGAATAACCTCCTATAAGAAATTTCAAAACAACTCAATATCTAGAAAATACTTAAAACTAAAACATAATTGTTGTATTTATATTATTGATTCGTAAACCATGTTAAATGAATATTTTATAACTATTTATTTTATATTTAATTATTTATGCATGTTTATATTTAATTATATATACGTTAAAGTATATTACATGTACGGGCATGTTCAAATCTTCCATTCGGTTGATGAAAATTAAATTTGCAAAAGTATGTCCTAATATCCACGGATTTTATGAACATCTATGAGTACCAAGGATTCCAATATTTATTAAAATTAAAATTTTCAATCGAAAGAACACATAAAACAAAGTAGTAGTTAACTATTTTGAAACATAAATTCATATTAAAAATGAATTATTTTGAAACATATATTTATATCAAATAAATTATATATATATATATATATATAGTACTAAAAATAAATTAACGTAACATATTTTATATGTAATAGAAATATTCAAATACATTCAATTTAAATTATTTTATTTTTAAATATTTTGTTTGGATAAAATAATTCAAATTTATTAAATTTTAATTTCTTTTGTTTGGAAAAAAAAATTCAATCGTCGCGAAATACGAAAAATTTCAACTGCAAAAAATGCAAAAAGTTATGTAAATATTAGTCAATTCTTAGTAATTTAAAAATATTAATATTAATGATATTTTTTAGTCAAACTTTATTGATATTATTTTTAAATCAAACTTGATTAAAGTTTTTTAATTTGTATTAAAATATTAAAAAAAATAATTAAATAAAAATTAATTTTAAATTACTATATTAATTATTTGAATACTATTTTATAAAAAAAAAATTATTAATATTTAAAATAATTTCTATTATTAATAAAATTTATTAATTAATTTTGAATTGATATCTAATTGTCATCAGATTTTAGCTACTTATCTTCACTTAATTTTCTTCACAATTTTTTAGACTAACATCACTTAGACTTATTTTTACGATGTCATTGATTGGGTTTTCTTTTGTGACTATCAAATTGATGTCAAGTGCAAAATTTTCTTAGGTAACATTAGTAAAAAGAAAACAATCCTTGTTAGTGTTGGAAAAAAAAAATTCCAATCAACATTAAAAAAAACAAAAAAACTATTAACGCATAATAAAATTAGTTTCATTAATAAAAGAAAATAATCACTTGCAACCTTGAGAAAAAAATAATCACATCAATCGAAAAATCTAGATCATATATGTTAAAAATAGTCTATTTAACATTGACCAAAAAATTCTAAATAATATTAATAAAAAAATAATAATAATTTACAACAATAAAAAATTCCTGACAATGTATGTAAAAAATAAATTACACTGTTGGAGATCCCACGTCAACTAGAGATTAGAGTCTTTCATTGTATATAAGTGGGTGCAAACCTCACCCCAATGAGCCGGTTTTATGGGATTGAGTTAGACTTAAAGTCCACTCTTTCTTAATATGGTATTAGAGCTCTTCGAATGAGACTGCCAACTCGTGCGTGAGACCATATTACGAGATGGACTTTAATAAAAAAACATGAGTCAACATTAACCTAAAAATATTTCTCCTAATGTCAGTTAAAATATTTTTAAATAATGTTGATGGAGAAATAACTTTAACCTATATTATTTATAAAAATAACTCTAATTGATATTGGTTGGAAAAAAAACTGACATCAACTAAAAATAATCTTATTTGTCATAAAATGATAAAATATATGTTTTACATAAAGAAAAAACTTTGTTAATGTCAATCAAGAAAGCTCATACTAATGTAGCTTAAGAAATAACTATAATCTAACATCAATAATAAAATAATGTTGATAATATAATAAGTTGAGAAATAAATACTATCAACTTTAGTATAAAAGAAACATTCACGGATATTTATAAAAAAACAAAGATGAAATTATAACATTCAAAAACTTTGATCAAACCAACAATATCTAAGTTCATAGTCAAACTAACGGCACTCCAATTAAAATTGAGCAATAGAGATATATATAAACAAAAATATACATGAAATTGAAAATATGAAAGCTTTTAAATTTTTTTATTTTTAGATAAAATTTGAAATTTTCTAAATTTAAATAATACAATTACATTTATAAAATTATAAAATTATAGAATTTAATTTTTAAAAAAATTCTTACCTAAACAAAATATTTTATCATAAAAACATTTCAAGTTACCAGCTTATATACATACATTACCTTACTCTTGGTCTCTAACTCCTTAAGGTGTATATAAAAAATATATTTATGTGCAACGTACAAGTTATTTTCCTATCCTAAGGAATAATTAGTAACGATATAAAGTAAATAATTTTGAGAAATAAAAATAATAAATATAAATAATTAAGTACACATAAGTATTATATCATAAATAATTTTTTTTATAGAACTTGTGAAATGCATGAAGCCAATACTTATTTCTACATAAATAAAATTGATGACGAAGTAAGTATTTTTAATATTTAAATTATAGAAAGAATATATTTTGATTTCACTAAAATTTTTAAAATTTACTGTGTTTTAAAATGCACCACTTCTTTATCCAAAAAAATATAATAAAACTTCAAATCATATTACGGACTTTAAGCATAACTCAATCTCATAAAATCAACTCATGAGGTAAAGTTTACACTTATTTATATATAATAAAATGTCATAATCTCATAAAATGTCATAATCTCTAGTCGATATGGAATCTCCAACAAAACAAAAAAATTGATGTATTTCAAAATTAAAGAATTAAAAAATAAACAAATTTTATGTGAAACTTTGAATATAAGAACAACTTCTAAAATGTTCTCATTGAATAATGCTAAAAATAACTCTAATTCAATATGATAATTCGGGTTTTTAATAAAGGAGTGGAAGTGTATTTGAATGATTAAACCATTAATTTATAATTAGTGCTAATTTTTTCAAAATTGAGCATATATAATAAAAGAATTTTCATTTACACATTTTAAAAATATATATATTATATTAACTTTGCTGTACAAAAATAGAGTGGTAAGCAACTTGAAATCAATACAAAGTATTGTAGTGATAATTTATATAATAATAGTGTTCAACTAAGAGAAAGGCAGTATATAACAATGTGTTAAATAACGTATCTTGGTGTATTCAACAATATGTTTTGAATGATATTGACTAGGAATATATATATATATATATATATATATATAAAAGTGTGAATCTTTAAATTAATTCGGGAAGAAGACACATAAGATACATCCTCTCTATTTTGTTTGACATTGAAGATTTTGATAATTGTTAGATTAGGATGAATATTAATTAGGGATAAGTTAATCCGCATGGTTTGGGTCTATGACGTGGTGTTGGGAGATGGAGAGGTGGATGATAAGTAGAAAAGAGGGTGAGTGAGAAATAATATTCCACTGAAAAAATGTGGAAATGGGAATGGGGTTAATAGGGTGTAGCTTTGGTGGCTGGAAAAGATAGAATTAGGTCAGGTTCATTGGTCAGATCTTGAAGGGTCCCATGCCCAGATCAAAAGGGAATTCCATACATTCTTTACTACATTATGATGTGATGGGAGCATTACGTGGAGGCCTGCCCTACACCCATTTCCCAGAAGCTGCTACATCAGCCAAATGCTAGAGGAACCAGGACAACAAAACGCGTCTAATACTTTTTCTTTTGCATGCTTCTTACACAACTTCTCTCTTCATCTCCCTACCTTCCTTTCTATCTTCATATTTTTTAAAAAAAAAAAATAAAACATAATATTATACTTTTAAATAACTTAAAAAGTTACATTTTTTATTATTTTTCAGTCACAATATTTGTTGAAAGAGCAATTTTATCATATTTGAGCGAATATGAGAATGTTGACAATAAGATTTGTTGTATTCAATGTTCTTTAATGTAAAGATATTTTTTTTTAAAATTTTATACTTCATTTTTGTATCTCGTTGAGTTTTTTTTATGATTTTGTGACTTTTAAAAGAATGAAAAAAAAATATAAGTGAACAAAACACACAGACCCAACTAGTAAAAATAGCACAAAACTTATCTTAAACTACCAACGTTCACTATCAAGCACTACAAGTAACTATCACTTGAAAATGAAGAAAACGACACCATACTCTTCAACCTACTCAAAAGGATATTGTTGAAAATTTAAAAAAATATAGAAATATTGGGGAAGGTATGAAGTTTAGGATTTAGGTTTGGAAAATTTGTCAATTTCTTTTTAGTGCGAATATGTATACAACCCAACAACAGTAAATCTATAGAATAGATTTTTTTTTCACAGAAATATGAGTCTATATGAAAAAGTAGAGAAATTCTAAAAAGTTACAAACTAATGTCCTTTATGCGGTTGTAATTAATAATTTTTTTTATTGGAGTAATGATAAAGTAATGGAGTTATGTTTGGGTGAAGGTGTTGATTGAGGTTTTTGAGTGAGTGGAAAGTTGTAATTAACAATCTCACAAAAATAGTTTCATCATAATATAAATGTGAACAACTGTATGACTAGCCAACAACATGGTTAGTTATGTATTAGATGAATCTAGGGCCTTTTCTTGATATAGGATAAAAGATTGCATGAACAACTTTCTCTCTCATTTTGATGCCAAATTTGCTTCTACATCCCAATGAAAATCAATTGTGATTTTAGATTTTCCTGTTCATGCAGAATCTATCACTGGTATGTGGTCCAAAAACATGAAAATGGATGTTATGATATGGATTGACAAAGATCTAAGATTGTAGGGTCAATACTCAAGAGTACCTTCTCTCATGCTTTACTCACCTTACTAGTTGTTATCACCTATAGTTCAACACTTCATGTGGTTAACTTGTTAACACATGAGTTTCTTTTTGTAGCTAATTCTTTTACAGTTTGAGTAAATTTGTTTAGCCATAGCAAATAAAGTTGAAATTGTAACTAAATAAGCAAAATTAATGAATTTATCAACCTATTCAAAACTTTGGGAAGTTTATTAACACTGAAAAAACAATTTTTGGAACAGGTTTTGGAAAAAGTGTATGGTCGTGATCTTGACTTAGGTAACTTAAAAGTTGAATGGATCTTTATGCTATATTTCCACAGTGACCTCATACAAGTCTAAATTTGATCAAGGTCCAGAAATTGCCTTTTCTTTGAGGATAAGGCTTAAAGGGTTATTTTTTTCACCAAAGGTGCATTTTCCCCCGTAAATGATCAAAATAGATGATTTAAAAATAAATATAGATTTAAATAAGTTTTTATTGGGTTAATCGTTAAAATACAATTTTAGTTTTTTGAAGTTGAGACTTGAGGGACAGTTTATATTTTTCTTAATTGAAGTCGTGAATTGAGAATTTTATTTTATTTAATAAAGTTGTCATACGAGTATGATTCCGATTTTTTATAACTCCTGTATTTTTAAAACTATTATATATATATATATATATTATATAAAAGTATAATCAATATTTAAAAAATATTTTTTTTTATAAAAACTTTTATGTTAGACATTATTATGCAACTTCACATCTCAATTAGCCTGACACTTCAAATAACAATAATTTGTCATCATATAAAAAAAAAATTATTAAAAAAATACAAAAATTATGTGTATATTAATTATGAATATATATATAAATTATAATTAATTAAAATTTATTAATTATATTTTAACTTATAATAGTGTTATTTTAAAAAATAATATTTAGATATTTAATTTGTAAGATGTAATTAGCTATTTTTAAGATGAAATTTTTTAATTATTTTTTTAAATTTAAACATACAGGTTAATATAGGATTTAAGTGAATTTGTGTCATGTAATTTAAAAGGGAAATATTGTCTTTATTTCATGTATTATCACGTTATTAACTATTAAAAACATTTTATAAATGACTTTGCAATAATCTTACATTGATTTGGCTCAACTAAAATCAAACTGTATATTTAGAAATATTTCGATTTAAGTTTAAAATTATCGATCATATTAACTTCAATTTTATTTTACTTCTTAAAAGTGTGTGTATATTTAAGGTGGTGTTATTTAGTGCACTATCTTTCTATCCTATGATTTATTTTTCTTGGTGAACAAGCAACTCTTAAATAAGGGATCTAATTTTATCAATGAAAATAATTGAATTTTATAGAACTCATGATTATAGATTATTGAGAATGTGAATTGTTGTACTTGAGGTTTGTAGTATTTTGTTTTGAAATTACTTGTATAATATTGGAAATTGACAATGTTAATTAAATACAATTTGTCAAATTGAGATTGGTTAAATATTTGAATGGGTGATATGTACACAAAAGTATAAAAATGTATTTGAAACTTGGTAAAAGCTATAAAAATGAATTTAAGAATTTGGAACTTATTTTGAAAATATTGATTTCTCAAAAGTTAATTAAGACAAACATTTTTAGTGTCCTATAGACATGTTGTCACTACAAGAAAATCATGAAATAGAAACAAATTTTTAGAGATCAAAATAATTAGTTGCAATAGTAATTAAATTAGAGATCATTTTAAAAACTAAAAAAAATGTTGGTTTCTAGATTAATTTCTATTATTGTTAAATAGTTTCTAAATTGGTATCTAATTAACAACCAAAGGTTTTAACTACCAATTATTTAGTTTCTAAATTTGGTAGCAAAAACCTTGGTTGCTAATTAAATACCAATTTAGAAATTATTTAACAATAATATAAACTAATTTAGAAACCAATCTTTGTTTTAATTTCTAAAATGGTCTCTAATTTAGTTACTATTGTAACTAATTATTTTGGTCTCTAAAAATTGGTTTCTATTTTATGATTTTCTTGTAGTGTCTTTAATGTTAGATAATCCTAATTTGTTTTGATGTTTAAGATTGTATACGAAAGTTATAATTAATGACTTTTTACATGGTTTGTATTTTGAATTCTGCTAAATGTCTATCATAATAGAATCTTATCAAGTAAATAATAATTCCTCTAAATATTCTATAAATCCACCCAACAAATAAGATTTTTTCTATCAAATCTCAACTCGAGAGCAATAGATATTTTTTTTTCTAAATTAGATCCACTTAGTGAATATAGTTAGCCTAACCATGTTACTCTGGTAAAAATAAAATGTTATATGGAATATGTCTAATTTAAACTTTATATACATATTTTGTTGGAAAGTAATGGTTAGTGTGATATTATTGTGATAAATACATGTGTTATAGGTTGTAATCAAAGATCTACTAATATATTGATATTTGTGTAACTATTAAATTAGTGGATTCAAACAAAATTTTAGACTCTACTAGTTTATAAAATCATATAAACAAAATTATCAAATGATGAAAACAAAAGAAGATTTCTAACATCAAGTTGTTGGGAAAAGTCATTGTTACTTGATGAGGAATTACTCTCTTAGAGGAGGTTGCTAGATAAAATCTATAGGAGAATGAATTATTGTCAGTAAAAAAATCATATATTATGATGGATGTTAATCTCTTAGTTTGAATTAGCAATTTTTCAAAAACAATTAATCCTTATACTATTTTTAGACTGAGTTTACTATTTATTGGATCAACGCGCATACTGAAAACAAAAATAAATAATTTCAATATTTATAAATATAATTAAGCGACTTACATTGTTAGAGATTATTTATGTTTAGTTAGATTCTTTAATCCATTTGCATATAAGCATATCGAGGCATGATATCACTCTCACTAAAACTAACATCTGTATTATTAACCAATAAACTATCAATTCATTTCTATTGTGTTTTTTTTCTTCTAAAATGTCCTAAAGTAAACAAACTATATAAGTATTAAGTATTAGAAATTATACAGAATAGCCTTGTAGCATTAAAAATTACTACAATTAATTCGTGCAATTTAATAAATTAATGAAATATTCAATAATTAGGTTAAAGAGGACACTTAAGAGACGAATTAACTATTTATCCAATTATTAATATAGATATATTTTAAAATTTACAATAATAATTTAATTTTCATTAGATAAAATACAATAAAGATAAATCTCATGTTAATTATATGAGATTTGACTTTTCATCGCGTGCATAAAGAAGATTTTGTTCAAAAAGGTCAAATTCATTTTTAGCTATTAAAATAGTCTTGTATGAGAATAAAATTAATATATAAATTTATGAAAATATCTTTTCATAATAAAATGGTAGTTAAATTTATGAAGCATGAAATAGGTTTTATTTGTCATCTAGCAAAGTAGCATATATGGTTATTTTCCTTTTCAAATTGATTCCTCAAATCCAGAATGGATCTGAAGCTATAACATGTCCCATTGAAAGATACGCAGCACCAAAGTTCTCTCTCTTTTTTTTTTTAAAAAGAAATCAAGTACATTCTTAACTATAAATCTAAAATATTCTCTCCATTAAACACATACAAAGAGAAATGATATCTTTGACATGTTACATTCATTTAACATTTAAATAAATTTTTACTTTATTTTATTATAATATAATATTTTATTTTAAAAAAGCAATTGTAAAGTTCTTTTATAAAAAATAATATTTAAAAAAAAACACTATATAGTTATTTCAACTCTTACACTAAGAAAATCATGAAATAGAAACCAATTTTTAGAAAAAAAAATAATTAGTTGTTATAGTGACTAAATTATAGACCATTCTAGAGACTAAAACAATCTTGGTTTCTAAATTAGTTTATATTATTGTTAAATGGTTTCTGAATTGGTTTCTAATTAGCAACTAATATTTTTGCTATCAAATTTAGAATCTAAATAATTGATAAAAAAAGCATTGGTTGCTAATTAAACACCAATTTAAAAATCATTTAACAATAATAGAAAATAATTTAGAAACCAAAATTTTTTTAGTCTTTAAAATTGTCTCTAATTTAATCACTAAAACAACTAAGTATTTTTTATATAAAAATTAGTTTTTATTTTATGATTTTCTTTTATTACTATAAAAAAAAACAAAGTAACAATACACTCTTATCAAGTTTTAGAGTAGTTATTTTTACTACTTATTTATTGAAAATAGAAACAACAAAAGAAAGAATGAAGCGTGTACTTGTGACAGAAGATTGCTCTCAATGAAATGAGAAGGAAGTAATGATTGTAATTTGTGGGAAAAACACAGAAGATATGCATTAATATTGAAGCATGAAAAAGAAAAAGAAAGTGTTTTTGAGTGATGGAAAGGTATGGTACGTGAGTGTGCACTGAAGGTTGAAGCACGCGAGAAGAAATGGCATGCAAATAAGAAGCACTGCTTTCCTGTGCTGCAGTCACGCTTCCAGTCCTCGAAATAATTAGAAAATCTTTGGGATACCCTATCAATTCTGTTTGTGCTGCCACTTTCCACAAACAAACATTCTCCACCTTCTTCTTTAGCCAACACAAAACGCTTCTTTCGTTCTATATTCTTCTAAGTTTCAACACAAAAATCAAAGTGGATTTCAATGTACTCAGTTTTTTTTTTTAATTTTTGTATCATAGTTGTGGTTAAAGGCAAAGTACATATGTATGATGTATTTGTTTTAGATTTAGCATTCCAGTTATATTCTTTGTTTGAATCTCAAACTAATTGTATTACAAATTTTAATATAAAAAATATTTAAAATATTGATTTCACGTCAACTAGAAATATAATAAAATTATAATATATAAATGTGATGCAAACTTTACATTGATTTTATGAAATTTGAAAAACAAACTTACTCAAATCACATGTCTCACGTCAAAGTCTCATCATCAGTCTCAACCCTAAATCCTTTTCTCTCCCTCTCTCTCCCAACCTTAACCATCTTCTTCGGATATTGACATGGGAACCCCATCGCCACGAACACGCTTTTAGCAATGAGTGAAAAATTGACGCGCTATGCATCACTGCGACGTCAGATGGAGTAGAATGTCGCATCTTTTGTGAAGGTCGGAGTTGGGAATCCAATCACTGTAGTTGTCAGATAAATCTTCACCTACGAAAACGTTGAGTTGAGGTAACGAAGAGAAAGCAGAAGCGATGGGGAATGAGAGAATTGGTTTTGATGGTTTGAAGAGAGTGAGGAAATGGTGGTTTGGGAAATACACAGAGATATTGAATGCCAGAGCCATGCTTTATCTATGTCTATCTGCGAATTTCAGTGTGAATTTTGGAAAAAAAATCACCAGATGTGTTCTCTAGAAGAGTAGAGTGAGCGGTGCCAAGAAACTCGTGAAGGGAAACCAAACGTTAACATCAGAGTATCTCCGCCTTCATTTTCATCTTTGATGCATTCAACAAATTCGACAACTTCTCTGAATTCTCCTCCTTCATCATTGCCACACTAGTGTTTTTTTTAAAACCACTACATCAATTTACTATTGACCCTTAATGTAGTGACCAAAAAAATAATTATGCCTTAAAAGAAAATGTTTTGTCTTTATTCTTTTTCAAATTTTTTATTGCCAAAAATATTAAATTAATATAAAGCACATAGGGGTGTTTCGACCCAGAAAGAATATCATAAATTTCAGTTCCCTTGAGAACATATACATGTAAGGTACACATGATAGTAAGACCTATACTTTTTCCTCTTTATACCAAAATAGGTAGGCATAATATTAGTTCCTAGACAATGACTACTCAAAATTTAAAAGATTGAAATTTCCTATTAAATTAGTAACTAGGCACTATATTATGAACTACCACAATTGAGCCGAATTAGATCATGTTATGACTTTAATAACATTAATTAGATTTTATACCATCTTTTTATTTTCCATTAGAGAAATTTCATAGTGTAACCTTTTATCTTGTTGCTTGTAAAACTAGAGAAACTTCTTTGTTCATCTTTAAACAACCTATTAGCAATAATGCAACTTTGGATAATGATAAATAACATGGTGGCTACAAAATTTAATTTAGGCGGAAAATGGATACAATTAGAATAGGTAGTCTGTAGTATGTGTGAAAAAGGAGAAGAAAATGTAAGTTATCCCTCTCCTGTAAGACTGCTACAACGGTTTGAAACATGTGTTATAGTTGGATTGGAGAACCCACTATGAATCAAAGCACCATTTGAAACAATTTTCAATTGTGAGATTGAATAGAGTTGGTAAGAGAGGGGGTTGTATGTGGATAGTCATTCTAGGGGAAATTTGGAAACATTAGAATAATATTGTTTTCAGGAATGTTATAGCTGACCAAAATTTTCACACTAGCCCAATTGAAAATTTTCGTCATGGATTACGAGGAAAGAAAAATTTCTCATTTTTCTTACTTTGATTGGTGTATCAATCTCATAATGTGTCCAACGAGTATAAGAAATTAATTGTTGTATAAAATTCGGTTTTCTTGGTTTTCTTACTCTACATCTATGATGTTACCATGAGTTGTTAGGAGATTGATGGCTTTTTGTTTGTGTAGGTTAATGAGTATTCACAGTAGAATGCTTGATCAAGATGTTGTCTTTTTGGAATCTAATTACCTTCAAAGTTTTACCATTTCTGTCATTGTCATGCATAGGGTCAACATACCAACTTTGTGATGGGAAGATTATTTTCATATGAATAACAGGGTTCTTCAAACATGTTAATGCTGAGATTTTATATCTTAAGTTTTTTGGAGGGTCATGATGTTGGAAGTTTTAGGATATTGCAAAAACTATTTAGCCTAACCTACATCTTATGGCAACTTTACAACAACTTGCATGCATCATCTCTATCATAACATAACTATCATTTTTTGGTCTGTTATTGAGCTTTCTTCCTTGAAAGTACAGTGGAGAAGATCTCTGTAATTATTTGCAATATCAGTTTGGGATAGCATTTGGGTTGTTTTGTAGGCGAAATAGTCATTGTTTTTTTTTTTTTGAAAATTCTATGTTTTGGTGTTTACCTGGAAATAAACAAGGAGGATAGAGGGAGATCAGCATGATCAAAATTAAAAAGTCTGGTTTCTATGAGGATTGTGACACACTAGTCCCACCCTACTTTTGTATAAGGGTTTGGACATCTCTAAAATGTTCATTTTATTCTATTCATTCTTTATTAATTAAAAAAAGCAATAATGCAGCCTTATTTATAAGGATAATATGGAAATGTCTTTGTTGCATTAGGAAGTGTGCTGCCATGTTCTGCGGGAGGGTTTTCTTTTAGCACAACTATTGGCTTACTTTGGCATTTGCTATGTCAGTGCATTCCTCCTTGTTTGGAAGAGATTGTCTATGCAAGGAAGAAGCACATTGGTGCATAACCTTCTAGCTTTATGTTTTTTTCATATGTGGTTTTGTAAGGTATTGTTCAACGCTAGGGGCAGTGGCTCCCACGTACCATGCTCCGACATCGACGAAAGCGACGAAGGGGGGTGGGGAGCAAGGTTCTTCGAAGTCAATCTCGAGGGTGGAAGACTCTTTAAGCGGGTCACTAACAGGGGAGGCATACCAACCACCTCCCAAACAATATTCAAATGAATCGAAGCATAAACACACGAACACCCATCTCCAATCTGGTTCGAATTCAAGCAGAGTAAGGGTCACTTTTGCACCGTTCGACAAACCAAAAAATAAAGGGGTTCATTTGGTTGCAGATATTTCGGACAATCAAGCAAGAAAAGACAACGAACCGGTCACAAATAGTTCATCCTCTACAACGGAAAGAAGAATTTTATGGGTGGGCGAGTCAAGCAAAAACAGCAAGCGGGAAGAACGCAAGAATGTAAGGTCAGCTCTATCTCTTATTAGTAATTCAGTTTCTGATATGACAATAAATAACTGCAATCGTTTGTTCTAGTTAAAACATGGTAGTCTAGAAACGATTTGGGTATGGGAATTGGGTAAACAGTTAGGGGCTACAGGTGGGGATATAGGAAATGTCATGGTTAGCTTGGAAGAGTTGGAAAAAAGGGATAGGAGTCTGAAACTCCAAAGGGAAGAAAGGGAGGTTACGGGTTACCAATGAGAATTCTTACGTTAAATGTGAGAGGGTTTGGGAGTCCTGTGAAGTGGAGGTATATTAAAGAATTGATCAGAAAGGAAGATGTTAAAATGTTGTGCTTGCAAGAAGTAAGATTGTCAAACTTTAGTTTAAATAATTGTTGTCAGTTATGGGGAGATAAAGATATTGATTATATTTATAGCAACCCAACCAACGGGTTAGGGGATATTCTTACGATTTGGCATAATAAGTTTTTCAAGCGCTCTAACCACATTATCAATAGATGGTTCATAGTGTTCTCAGGGTTGTTCAAGGAGAAAGATATTCCTGTTGTCATTGTAAATGTGTACTCCTCGTGTAACCTGCAAGTGAAAATGCGAATGTGGTCAGAGTTATTAAAGATTAGGCAGAGGGAACCGTGTAACTCTTGGTGCATTTTGGGGGATTTTAATTCCATAAGAAATGAAAAGGAACGTAGGAGGGATAAATAGTCCCAATGGTATTGGCAACAAGAGAGAACTGCAAGGTTTTAATAATTTCATCGATAACATGGAGTTGGTGGATATACCTTGTATTGGAAGAAAATATACATGGTACAGACCTAATGGCAAAGCAAAGAGCAGGCTTGATAGATTTTTAATTTCCTTTGAATGGTTTCAACAATGGACAGGGAGTAAGTAATATGTTTTAGACAGACAAATATCTTACCACTGTGCCTTAGTGTTAAAATCAAATGTGGTAGATTGGGGTCCTAAACCTTTTAGGTTTCTTGACATATGGCAAGAGGATAAGGAGTTTGAAAATTTCATCAAAAGTAAATGGGAAAGTTACGTGGTTCAGGGCAATGAAATTATTGTGTTAAAAGAGAAACTAAAGATGTTAAAGAGTGATCTGAAAGGATGGAATAAAGATGTCTTTGGGCATATTGATAAGATCAAAATTGATATCTTGAGGAATATACAAGAGTTAGATATGAGAGATGATGTAGATGGTTTGGACGAAAATAAGATCAGGGAAAGAAGAGAACTCTTGAGCCAGCTAAAGGAAATTAATGAGAGGAACGAATCCTTATTACAACAAAAGTCAAGAGCATTATGGATTAAACAGGGGGATTCTAACTCAAAATTCTTCCATGCTTCTATCAAATGGAGGACGTTGAGAAATGAGATAAAAGGAGCTCATTGTAATCTCTCCGGTATCTGGGTGGAAGAACCAAATAGGGTAAAGGAGGTGGTGAAAGAGTTTTACAAGAATAAGATGTCGGCCATCGAAGATATTGGAGTCAGGTTGGATAATGTGGAATTTAAGGAGATTTCCGAATCTGATAATAGACTCTTGACAGACCCGTTCGATGAAAAGGAAATAAAGGAAGCCATTTGTGATTGTGATAGTCATAAAAGTCCAGGCCCTGACGGTGTAACTTTTAGTTTCATTAAAAATAACTGGTGTTTACTTGAAAAGGATATGTTGGGAGCAGTAAAAAATTTTCATAGAGAGGGGAAGATTCCGAAGGGCTGTAATGCCTCAGTCTTAACGTTGATTCGAAAGTCTGAGAACCCTCAATCCCTTGAAGAATACAAACCTATATCTCTCGTCAGTTGTCTATATAAGATTTTAACGAAAGTGTTGTCTAATAGGATTAAAAAAGTGATTAAGAAGGTAATTGATGGTTCACAGTCGGCTTTTTTGTCCAATAGAGGATTGTTAGATAGTGTCCTTGTTGTGAATGAGGTTGTGGATGATTTGAAAAGAAGGAAGAAAAGGGGGGTGATCGTGAAACTTGATTTCGAGAAGGCATACAATTCGGTAAGTTGGGAGTTCTTATTTTACATGATGGGAAGACTAGGCTTTTGTGGGAAATGGGTTCAGTGGATTAGAGCTTGTCTTGAATCGGCTACTGTCTCGGTTTTGGTAAATGGGAGCCCGACAAAAGAATTCAAACCAACTAGAGGTCTTAGACAGGGGGATCCGATGGCACCGTTTTTGTTTCTAATTGTCGCACAAGGTTTATCAGGGCTCGTAAAACAAGCGACGAGAAAAAACTTGCTATCAGGAATTAAAATAGGGGATAATAATGTGGAGGTGGATCTACTCCAATTTGCAGACGATACCTATTCTTATGCGAAGCAAATGTGCAGAATATTAGATGCATTAAGGAAATTTTAAGATGTTTTGAATTAAGCTCGGGCCTTAGGGTAAACTTTTTTAAGAGTAAGATAGGTGCAATTGGAGTAGATAGTTATGAGGTGAAAATGTATTCAGAAATACTTCATTGTAGCATAATGGAGATACCTTTCTCATACTTAGGTTTATCTATAGGAGGTAATCCATCTAGGTGTTCTTTTTGGGAGCATGTGGTTTTGAAGATAAGGAAGAGATTGTCTGTATGGAAGGGGAGGAACTTGTCATTCGCAGGAAGAGTATGCCTTATAAAATCTGTTATTAATGCTATACCACTATTTTACCTATCCTTTTTTATAGCACCAAGTGGAGTGTGTAAGGAGATTACTAAATTACAGAGAAAGTTACTGTGGGGGTGGGGATCGGAAGGGAGGAAAATTGCTTGGATTAGTTGGGATAATATCTGTAAAGCGAAAGAGGAGGGAGGTCTTGGTATTAGGAGTATCGAGTTGTTCAATAAGGCACTCTTGGCAAAATGGCTATGGAGACTGGGTTCCTCTGAATGTGGTCTTTGGAAGGAGGTCTTAGAATCTAAGTATGGTTTGAGATGGTTGTCAAACTCATACGTACCGAAACAAAACAGGTTTACATCTAGATGGTGGTTGGATTTATTCAAAGTTAGTTTTTCAGACCAAGGTGTTAATTGGTTTAATCAAAATATGGCTTGGGAAGTTGGATCAGGGGAGAAGATTAAGTTTTGGGAAGATGAGTGGCTAAACATTGGGCAACTTAGATTAAAATACGAAAGAATATACAATAACTCTGAGCTTAAAGACAAACCTATAGATAATTTTGGTAGTTGGAACGCAGATGGGTGGGAGTGGAATTTCAGTTGGAGAAGAGATTGGTTTGAATGGGAAAAGACTTTGGTAGAGGAGTTCCTGTCAATAATATCACAGGTGTCACTACAACCTGACAAAGAGGACTCAAGGACTTGGAACGATCCTCCATCTTATACCTTTTCGGTAAAATATGCTTATAATAAGTTAGCTAACCAAGGGTTTGGGGGAGTATCAATGTTTGGTTATCTATGGAATTTAAAGGTTACGCCCTCAGCCATGTTTTACGTGTGGAGGGTCTTCTTGAATAGGATAGCGACAAAACAGAATCTGCACAAAAGGGGAGTGTCATTAGGTGATACTTTATGCGCTTTATTTGGAAGTGAAGAGGAGACCATTGCACACATCCTCCTCTCATGTAAGGTCTCAAGTAAAGTTTGGAACATGTGTTTTAGTTGGTTGGGATTCAATTCAGTGAACCATATTGAATTGATTTATCATTTTGAACAATTCTCTTGTATGAGTTTTAACAAAGAAGGCAACAGGTTATGGAAAAGCCTTTGGGTCTCAATAGTTTGGAGTATATGGAAGCATAGAAACAGGGTTATCTTTAGCCAAGCTAAGATAAATGTAGAGGAGATTTTTACTATGGCACAAGTACAATCTTGGGTATGGTTGAAACACAAAGAAAATAAAGTTATCTTTTCCTTCTCTGATTGGATCTTATCACCATTAACCTGTGTTAATATGGTAACTAGGTAAGGGTATAAATGTTTTTTTCTCATATGTTGATGCACGTATATCACAGGAGCCATCTTAACCCTCTTTATATTCTGCACGATTGGTTGGGTGGTCTTATAAATAAGGCATAATTTTCTTAAGAGCAAGGTATTGGGGTAGTTTTTGCTTCTTTGTGTTAGTTTGAGAGGTGGAAAGGTTGAGCTTTTGGTGCAGGTACAACTGATGGGGAACAATGTGTTAATATTTTAAAAGAAGAATGTAGAGTGAAAAGATGGTGGGTCGAAGAGGTTTTGTATTTGAAGATGTATTGGTGTTTTTCAAATAGGTATTATGATAGGACCTTACATCTGCTTCAATGGTAAGAACTGAAAACCATATCCGAACTTTCAATTTAAATGCCAGCATAGTTCAAATGTGGTATCTAGATAATGTTTATACCTTTTTCAATTTTATGCCTGTTGATTGGCTGCTGCAACAATTAGAATTTAATTGATTAAGATCTAAGGGATTGATCTGTTTTGAATATCTAAGTTTTTGGTAAGGAGGGGAAGGTGTTTGTTTCTCTTTGGTGCAGGAAAATTGGAAGGATATTAGCTATATAACATCAGATATTCTATCACATTGTGGAGAATGAAAAGTGAATGTCTTCTATCTTTACCAATTTTGCTAGTAGGGATGTTTGTAGCATAGGGATATTTTAAATTAAATTGTCTAAGACCAAAGGGTTGAAACTGTTTTTCAATACATATGTTACCGGGAAGATGGGGAAGGTGTTTTCTTTTGATGCAAGAAAAAGGGAGGACAGCAACTAATATCATTAGATATTAGAGGAGCATGAGCGGTGGTAGAGAGAAGTTTGTTGATGGAAGGTGGGGCATAGGGAGAACAAGTTGTTATCAATTCTAATTGATGTCTCCTGTGTGTGGTGTCCTGTGTGTGTTCATTGTTAGTTGTTAGATTTTTGGAATCCAAATCTGCTTTGTGCAGTAGGCGAAGATCCATTTTATGTTGCATTGTAATGTCAGGTTGTAATAGTGGTTTAGGGGTGTGCTTTTTATGTTGCTGTATGATTTTAAGGTTGTGGGGTTGCATAGTTTTGCTGACAGGTTTTTTATAAGTTGCTGTAAGAGGGTAAGGTCTCTTTTGTTTGTTTTTTTTTCTTTCTTTTCATAGCCCATTTTTAGTGGGTTTTGTATAAGGGTTGTGACACTCCTAAAATGTTCCTTTAATTTATTAATTCTTTGCTGAAAAAAAATAAAAAATTACCCTAAATATTGGACCGTCTTTTTAGAAATCTATGGTTAGTTTCTCAAAACATATAAAACACTCCTTATGCAGGGCATGTATGAGATTTTGGATTTTTTTACTATATTATTTATTTGGGTTGGGTAGGATCTTTTGATTTTGAAGTTTATATTTTTTTTTTTTTTTTTTTTTTTTATAAACCGATTGGAATATCCTCAAATGCTCACTCTTTTTAATTTAATTATTTTTTTCTAATAAAAAATTTAAAAAAAATAAAGACTGCATATAGTCATACAAAATATAAAGTATACATAATTTTTATATAAATTAAGACCGAATACATTAGATAGCTAACAAGTGAAGAAGCCAACATGTGAAATGCTAGCCTTATTTTCAGAATTCAAATGTAGTAAATATACTCAAGAGTAGGAAGTTATTAATTATAATACTAAAGAGATAGTCATTTGTTTTTTTATCAGCTTTGTTTAGAACGCTTGGTGTATGTTTATAGTGTGTATTTGATCAAATTCAATTAGAATAATTTTATTATGTTTTTAAGCACTTTGAAAATAGACGTTTAACGAAACTGAACTAAACAAGTGATTATTATAATATAAACAAACCTCTTAACAGGTCACTTAATCTACTAAAATAAAGTTGAACATTTAAAAGTGAAAAGCAATTTGAATGGTAAACCCAACGTACTTTGAGTAGTGAAGATGAAACAAATACGAACAAACTAAAGTTGTCTAGAAAAAGAAAAAGAAAAAGAAAACGGTGGGATTTACTTTTGAGTTCTAGGATATTTTACGAGAAAGTAATAAACACACAAATGAATCATGAGAATGGGGAAATCAATATGCATATGTTGGAAATCCCACATCGACTAGAGATAAGGACATTTCATAATATATAAATGGGTGCAAACCTCACCCCATGAGCCGGCTTTATGGGGTTGAGTTAGGCTTAAAGCCCACTTCTTAACATGGTATCAGAGCCATTTCGAGTCTGTCCTAGCGAGTATTTGTTGGGTTTATCAGTCCACCCGCTATCGGGCCGTTACCGGACCACCCATAACATATATCTCCACGCACGAGTTGGTAGCCTCGGCGTGAGGGGGGTGTGTTGGAAATCCCACATCGACTAGAGATAAGGACATTTCATAATATATAAATGGGTGCAAACCTCACCCCATGAGCCAGCTTTATGGGGTTGAGTTAGGCTTAAAGCCCACTTCTTAACAGCATACGTACCTGATATTCGGAAAGAGAGATTATTAGGGTTTGGTGAGTGATGGCATTTGTTTTTCCATGGAGGTGGACCATGATGATGAGTTAATTATGAATGCATGGGTCCTTCAAGAGCTTCATGGCACAAACACCAAGCTTGATTTTAGAACTTCACTACTCAAAAAGTTGCAACGTTTAACCATTCGTGGTATGATTATGATGGTGGAGTTGAAGATGCTTTACTTTTCTTTGTGTTTGGCTACTTGTGCAAGTCTTCTTCATTCTTTTTCCTCGTTCCACACTCAAAAATGCACGTGTTCGTGTTTGGTTTTTTTCTCCATACTATGGATTTTGATTTTGTGTTTTGACATCTAGCATAATTGTTTATGATAAATCATAAAAAATTGCAATTTTTTTGGACACATAAATTTAGCATAATCCAATCTAGCACATTCATGATGAGTAGAGTGGAGTAAATAGGTTCAAGAAAATATTTGATTAATTAAGATTTAGAAATATAAGTGGGAGATGTCTTCAATGAAATATGTTTTTATTTTATTTTATTTAAAGAGTATAAAAGTATTGTTTCTTTTATTTATTTTAAAATATGTGTTTGTGTTTATTGAAGATCCACTTAAAGAACTAATAGATTTTTATTTTTTAATTTCTAAAACAAAAATCTAATTTAGTTAGGAAATATTCTTATTTTTATCTTTAAATTTAATTTTTATTTAATAATTTTTTACTATAAAAAAATTATTAAATAAAAATTAATTTTAAAAAAAAAATAATTAGTTTTTATATTAATTAAATTAAATATTATTTTAGAGATAAAAAATTGTCAGTATCTAAATTAATTTTTATTATTAATAAATATTTTTTAAACTAATATTTAATTAGTTATCAACTTTAAAATCTAAATATTAGTTAAAATTTTGATAATTAATTATATACAATTTAAAAATTATTTATTAATAATAAAATTAATTTAAATATTTAATATATGTTTTAATTTTTAAAATAATATTTAATTTAATAATTAATTATTTTAGGTATTTAAATTTAATTTTTATTTAATGTAGTATTATTTGTAGTGGTTCACGAATTAGATTAAAAATATAATAAAGTTTGTTGACATTACGAAAAAGGAATAGATCTTATAGAAATTGAACATTACTTCTTTGATTTGAAATAGAAAATTATTGGACCAATAATCCGAATGCAATGAATTTTTAGGATTTGATATTCCATAATATTCTTCTCTTTCCATATCTAGAATACCTTTTATATCAGAAGAAACAAAAAAGGAATAATATTTTACTTTTTTGTGAACAGTACATGCTCTCCAAATAACCTTTATTAGGTTAGATGAGTCCCTAAACTATCATTATCATTCATGATATGCTACCCTTTCTTCTTGTCTCCCTAAGGTCCTAGATCACTCCAAAGATCATACTAAATTTTATCAAATATATATAAAAATTAAATTCACTTCTAATCTCATAACCAACTTCCAAGTCCATAAAATCGGCTAGGAAGTACGTGACAAATATCCAACAAAACTGTGGTTAAAAAATAAACCTCGTACGTACATGAAGAAGAAGAAAAAAAAAAGCTTGTCAGAAAACTGTCTCTTTATTGAGACAAAAAAATGAATAAAATGAATGTTTTGGTTAATTTAATTTAGAAAAGAAATAGTAGATCTAATGAAGTGACATTTAAATATATAAGAATGTTTGGAGGAGATGAAGCTGATCCGCTAATATCGCGTGACGAAATTATAAGTCCAAAAAATCGGCTAGATGTGACAAATTACAAATTTCAGCTTAATATAAAAATGAATGTGGTAGTGGTACACACAGACACACACAAATAAAAAGAAAAAGGTTTAATTCGTAAATTCTCTTTCGGCGGAAAATAACTCAATGTTTTGTCGTACTTACAAAATAAAATTCGAGCCTTGTACTTTTAATAAAGTGTTTGATTCAGAAAAGAAAGTGAAAGGAAAAAAAAGTGACAAAATAAAAAAAAAGTGATTTTAAATTGTTTAGTAGAGAAAGAAGAAAAACATACATATATATATATTAAATAAATGTAAAAAAATAGAAGTAATTTTATGGTTATATATATAATTTATAACAATTAATAATGTAGAATATTTTTATAATTTTTTTCTCTTTTGATTTTTTTAATCTTACAAACATTATTGATTTTATTGATTCAATTATTTGAAAAAAAGCTATTTACTGTAGTTAAGAGTTATTGTCATGAAACGTAATGTGTAATTATAATATTATAAAAATTGATAAAAAAAATATTATTTTGACTATTTTTTATAGATATTTTTTAATGATTTGAATATACACTAGTGCAATGTTGTTTACAACATATTTGGCCAGTTAAATAAAAATCAGTGTAAACAAAAATACCATAACATTTTTAAAAATATTTGGTACATATTACACCGGTTGGATAATCATTCCAGTGTAATATGTCATGCTCAGAGTAAAAAAAAGTTTACAAAATTTCAACTCCAAGCATGACATATTTCACCGATTGTATGATCCAACCAGTGTAATATGTTATGTATAGAGTAAAAAGAAAGTTTTAAATTTTTTTACCTCTGAACATGGCATATATTACACTAGAATAAAAAAAAGTTTTTAAATTTTTTTAACTATGAGCATGACATATTACATCAGTTGGATAACCCAACCTGTGTGTCATGCTTAGAGTAAAAAAAAAAAATTAACTCTGAGAATGACATATTACACCGGTTGCAGAAAATTAAAAAAAAGTTTACATACCTTATTTTCTTGTTTCACGCCCGCACTTCACGCTTTAATAAAGTTTTATTGAACTCTGACTCACGTTGCCTCCACTACTACTGCCAACGTCGTTGCCACCACTGCTATCACCGTTGTTGTCGTCGCCACATTGCCGCCCCAACTTCGTTAGGTTAGTTTTTATTTTTAAATATATTAATTTTAATTATTATTTGGTTTACAATTATTTATATAGAAAATAAGTTTTATTATATTGTATTTGGAATATAACGTAATATGTTTTAAATTGGGTAATTGTTATGTTGAACATTTTGGTATTGGATTCGGGGGTGATCGACTCTCGACAATGTGTATTGTGTTTTATAATGTATTGTGTTTGGAATATAATGTATTATATTTTTAATTTTTTTTAATTGTTATTTTAATTTTTATATGTTGAACGCTTTGGTATTGGGTCTAGGGGTGATCGACTCTTGGCAATGTGTATTGTGTTTTATAATACATTGACTAAAAGTTAGGAGACATTGATAGATAAGTTTTTCTATTACATTGTTATGGATCGAATTTGGATAGATGACAGTCGTATGAGTGATGTGTATGAAAACGACGTTAATTGTTTTTTACAATTTGCTCAACGGAATGTAGAAGCTGTAAATGGAAGATATTTTTGTCCATTTGTTAATTGTTTGAATGGGAGACGATTAGAAATTAAGTTGATACAAGAACATGTTCTTTGTGATGGTTTATTGAAGAGTTATATAAAGTGGATATGACATGGTGAATTTGTAGACGTAACACCTTTATCTGACTATCATTAGTCTAATATACAATCTGAAGATCGCATGGAGGACATGAGGCGAAGAAGATATTGTGTCTGATGGGTATGAAGTACCAAAAAATACATGCATGTACTAATGATTGTATATTGTATAGAAAAAAGTTTGAATCATTGGTGTTAAAGGTGTGAAAAAGGGTGCTCATGCAAAAAGTATTTTGATGATCCCTCACAAAATATTTGTTCTCCTTACCATGTTAGTTCATCTGATTATCCTTCATTCTCAGTATTCCTATTATTCCGAGGGACCAAACTATCATCGTTGGTCTTGTTTATTTCAAATGAGTTTCATTTCAAAGAACAAGATAAGTTTAATTGATGGAACTGTAGAAGGTCTCACTCATACGAGCTTATTGTTTACAACATGACAGAGAGCCAATATGTTGGTTGTTTCCTGGATGCTCAAGGTTGTTTCTCCACCCATCGTACAAAGCATCATATGTATGAACAATTCCTTTGACATATGGAATGATATAAGGGAAAGGTTCTCACAAAGAGACATGATTCATATTTCTGATCATCAGAAGATGATTTCTTCTTTCAAACAAGATCCTAATAATGATGAGCAAAATCATGAAGATTCAAAGGCAAAAGTACAGTCTCAACAAATTGGTTTTACTCCTAAGTAGTATCAAACACTGTTTTCTCTTTTACAACAATCCAAATCCAGTGGCAATGTTTCTAATTAAATCTCTGTTATTCCTTCCAACATGACAACACAAATTGGTAATAAATTTCTTCCTTCCTTCGGTTCTTAGATTCTTGATAGTGGTGCTACTAACCATATTTGTTCATCCTTAACTCATTTCACTTCATATAATCAAATTAATGTTATTTATGTCAAATTACCTTGAAAATAATTGGTTCAGCTAAGACGCAAGATAGACTTTATATACTCAAAATCCCATCCTATCAAAACCTTTAAATAAAACCCATCAAATATGCACATACCATTAATACTGTTAATGTCAGTGCTAGTGATCTAGAAACCCTTTGACATTTTCAATTAGGGCATGTTTCAAAAAAATGTTTTTATGTTATTATGACTAAATTTTCTTTTGTTAAATATAACAAATTTTTGTGTGTGTGATGTTTGTCATTTTGCAAAATAGAAAAAAAAAATTAATTTCCTATTAGTACATTTAAATCTAAAAAATGTCTTGACTTGATTCATGTAGATGTATGAGGACCATACTCAATACAATCAATTCATGGTCATAAATATTTCTTGACCATAGTTGATGACTATTCGAGGTACATGTGGATTTTCCTTTTAAAACAAAAATCTGAAGTCGTCAAGAATTTGGAAAATTTTGTTGAAACACAATTTGAGACAACAATAAAAATAATAAGAAGTGATAATAAGACTGAATTTTTCATGACTAATTTCTTTGTTAATAAAGGAATAGTGCATCAAACATCGTGTGTCAATATTCCACAACAAAATAGCGTAGTTGAAAGAAAACATGATCATATATTAAATGTAGCAAGATGATGGAACCTTGAGTGGTAAAACAACCACTAAGCTAGCCCAACCTTTCAGAAGGATGACCAAGAGCATGACACAAGACCCACGACCAGGTCAAGTTCAGTCCATAGTCATTGTTTCATAGCCTCTTATTTCTTAAAGGATTACGAGGAACAGAGCCCACATAATTGGACTTGAGCACCAATTATTTTCACTGCTTTTAATTTCAGTAGATTATGGTATACTTAGCATAAATTGGGCTTATGCCAAGTCAACCTCAATCTAGCTTCTAGAAACACATCCCAAAATTGCCCCTTGCCTTTATTTAACCTAGTTTCTAGAAGATTTCTTCTAGCTTGGGCAACACCCTAGGTTGACCTACCTTCTAGAAGGTTTCTCTTCATTTCCACCCCCTACTTTCACTCTTACTCTCCAAGGAACTGTCTCCTATAAATAGAGTGCCTTGCCTCAAGGACATTGAATTTGAAGTAATGAAACTTTGTCAGAGTGACTCCTTGTGTGGTTCCCAAACTTTCTTTGGGTCTTATCTTGAGTAGAGAATACTTCAAGTGGCGATTCCTCCTCACTCATCTTGGAACTCTCCCCATTCCAAGTGGCGTGATTCAATCACCATTTCCATCATCTCCATAACCTTTCCTTACTCTTATTATTTTCCATTGTCTCCCTTTCCATTTTTGTCATTTATCTTTATCTTAGATTGCTTTATTTTCATGTTTAGCATCATCCTCATCTTAAATTGTGTTTTTCTCTTTACTCTTTGAAGAAAACCTTCACATTTACTTAACCACTTGGTTAAGTTCGTGTCTAATGACAGTCTTCATTGAGTCTCACCATATCCTGTTAAATCAACATTCATAATCCAAGTAAACACATCTAAAATATGCAATTCTAAAATTAACTCACATCACAAGAGCTCTCATGAAAAAATCTCATTTACCCAAAATTTATTGGTCATATTTTATGATACATGTTGTGTATATATAAACATGTTTCCAACACCTGTTCTAAATTATTGTTCTCCATATGAAATACTTTACAAAATTGCAGCAAATTTTAATGGATTAAAGGTGTTTGAATCTTTATGCTATGCTAGCACTTTGTCAACAAACAAAAGAAAATTTGTTCCAAGGGCATCAAAATGTGTTTCTATTGGTTTTAAAAGGGGGACAAAAGGATATGTTTTGTTGAATATTTTCAGTCCAGAGAATTTTTTTGTGTCTAGAGATATTGTTTTCCATGAACATGTTTTTCCATATCAAATGGTTCAAGATACTAACAATGAAAGTAACAGTCTTAGCATTCATGATCAATTGTTTTTTTTACTAAAGATCAACCTGTTTTGAGTTAGTCATCACAAGCCTTTCTTGCACCTTGTGATAATGCTGAAAATAACAATAATAATAAATGTGAATCAGACATTGAGGTTCCAAAAGAAGTTTGTTCTATATAAACCAAAACCTCAATGAAGATCATGACACAAAACAAAATTTTGAGTCAGAGTAGCCTGTTCGAATGAGCATGAGAATAAAAGGCCACCTAAGTATCCAAAGGATATCATTGTAATCTTAATGTTTCCAATACATCTTCAAGAGTTAAATATCCTTTGTCTTATAACAATTTATCACCTTCTTACACATCTTTTGTTATGTCTCTTTCTTCACATGTTGAGCCAAACACTTATTCTGAAGTTGTGAAACATGATTGTTGGAGAAAAGCTAACAATGTGAGATATCTACTTTGGAGTCAAATCAAACATGGGAGACTGCTCTTCTGCCTAAGGAAAAAACAACCATAGGTTGCAAATGGATATTCAAAATAAAATATAAGGCTAATGGGACAGTTGAAAGGTATAACACAAGGCTAGTAGGAAAGGGATTGATTACCTTGATACTTTCTCTCTAGTAGCAAAGATGACCACCATAAGGTTGCTTCTGTCTCTAGCTTCTATCTTGGGAATTCAAAAAATTAGACATAAACAATGTCTTTTTACATTGAGAGTTGAAATAAGATGTATACATAGTTGCTCCTCTTGGAATGAGTTCTATTCAACCAGGAGAAGTTTATAAACTAAAAAAGGCTTTATATGGCCTTAAGCAAACCAACAGAGAGCGGTTTGTCAAACTATCATCCTTTTTGCTTTATGTAGGGTATACTCAATCTATGAATAATCATTCCTTATTCATTAATTCTTCTTAAGGATCTTTTACAACATTATTGGTGTATGTGGATTATATAATATTGGCAGGAAATGGTAAAGAAGAGATTGAGAGAATCAAACAAGCCTTGAATCATACATTCAAGATTAAGGATCTTTGGGATTTAAGATATTTTCTTTGTCTTGAAATAGCAAAAAGTAAGAAAGGGATAGTGATGAATAAAAAAATATGCATTAGAATTGTTAACAGATGCAGGTCTTTTTACCCTGCAAACCTGCATTTCAATTGATAATCATGCAAAATTATTTCCAACTGAAAGTGTTCCTTTCACAGATGTTCAAGCCTATAGAAGATTGATTAGAAGACTTATGTATCTCACTAATACCTGACCTGACATAACATTTATGTGCAACAACTTTCTCAATTTCTTGCTAAGCCTGGAATTGCTCACTATAATGCAACAATTAAAATTCTCAGATATATTAAAGGAGCTCCTAGTCTTGGTTCATTTTTCTCTTCCAACACTTCTACTTATTTAAAAGCTTTTTGTGATAGTGATTAAGGTACCTGTAGTGATTCAAGACAATCAGTGACTGGTTTTAGTGTGCATCTTGTGAATTCCCTCATATCCTGGAAATCAAAGAAGTAAGGAACAATATCAAAGAGTTCCTGTGAACCTGAATACAGAGCAATGACCACTATTACATGTGAAATTCAATGGCTAACTTATCTTCTTCAAGATTTCAAAGTTCTTTTTGAGTAATCATCTCTTTTATACTATGACAATGACTCAACAAGATACATTGCAATAAATCTAGTGTTAACATTAATTTTGTCTTTTCTAATTCTTAGTCTCTACATATGTCTAACCTTTATTTTATATTTTCTTATTCTAGCATTCATTGACTCTTTGTTTTACATTTTGTCTTTTTAGCTAGACTTAGAATGAGTGTACTGCTTGTATATATTTAAACTCTCTACTTTGATCTAAGTAAGGAAAAGAAAATAGTAGAAATATTTCTGTTTTTTTTTTCTCTTTTATTCATCCCAATTGTTTTTATAATATATAACTTTAAAAGTATCAATCAATTCAATTTTTTAAAAGGAGTAAAATTATTTTAAATCGAAAGGAAGATGATTAATAATAAATAATTATTTTAAAGAACATTATATTGTAAGCCAAGAAGAACAAATTTGGTCAATTATTTTGTTCAACTGACCATAATATGCAAATATTATATAAATTTGCACGAGATTTTATAATCTTCTTATGGTCTTGTAAAAAGCCACGTCTTACCCTAATTCAAACTTTTTATAGAAACTAATATCAAATTGTTGATAATTCTGTTAAAAAAACACGTGTCCTTTTTATTTTATTTTCTTATTTATGTAAAAGGAAGAAAATTAATAACAGTGTTTGCTTTCTGAATCATTGTCACGTGCTACATGGAAAAATAATATTTCAAAGCATGAATAGATACCGTGTATCTAGCAAGTCTTTTTCTAGGACAAAAAAGCAAAAGAAAATATTCGAAAAGATTTTAAACATGCAAAATTTCACTCCAAAAAAAAAATCGACATTTTTAAATTAAACAATTTGTTCCCCTACATTGTTGTCGACTTGTCGTAAATACCATCTAAAGCCAAAATATACGTATATTTCACTGTCTACGTTATCCTCGAGTTCCTTATATATATATATATACCGACACACGTGTGGTTAATGGTTTGCAGAATATATTATTAAACCACTTAATAATGTAAACAAAAAGAAAAATATTTAGAATAAGACATGGACCACCCATATATGGACATGTTTTATGTATGATAAAAATAAATAAATAAATATTATACACACTAAAGGGGCACTTATTTTTAGTATTTTATATTGTATAATTAATTTAGAGTTTTGAGATAAGATGGATTAAAAAGTTTGAAGAGGACCATAAATTTTGAATCCTGGCCACTTAAGAAACATTGGCGTCATCCTCCTTCTTCCACGTTCTGCAAATCTAGTATTTTATATGGCCCAAACAATACCATATATATATGAGATCACCTCCATAGATCTATTCAATTATAACACATTTTTATTTAAAACCCTAAATATAACCAAAATGGTGTCAGAAATTACGTTGAACACATATTGAATTATCGACACGAGAAAATAATAAGAACGAGGCTAATTTTAAATTAACTTAATAACCTATTTGAGTTGTTAGATTAATATAAGATTAATTATATTATCCATTTTGATTCAGATCTATATTTTTGTAAAATTCTAATAAAAATCTACAAATAGATGGATTTGAGATATTTAAATGTTTAATTATTAGAGTAGATTTAGTGTTGAAAATATTTTATAAGTACAACTTCAAAATTTTAGACAGAAGACAATCACAAATCAAGACGACAATCTGAAAGGAGCATAATACGAATTCAGGATAAGGAAAAAGACATTCTCGACTCATACAATAATATTTGACACATATCGTGGGGTTCAAAAGAACATTGAAGGAATCAATTATATCAATGAGAAATATGACAAACAACTTCTAGAGATCAGTAAATGCACGGTCAATCGAGACAAAGTTGAGACAAAAAAACGCAAAGGAGATTAGTGCTTTAAACAAGATAAAGAAGAGATGAGAAAAATGTTGAGGGAAGGAACCCATGTATCTCGCCCTCTTAAAGAAGTTGACTAAGAAACTGTCATGATCGTCTCACCTAGGTCGAGCCCACCCGCACCATAGTAACCTAAGCTTGGGAAGTAGAAAGCTACAAAGTTGAGTCTCAACTTCACACATTGACTAACACGTCGATAACGAGAGGAGGCATCCAAATACACTCGCTTTTCAACAACATATTGGATGTCATACTTCCACCCTGCTAGAAAGGATTGATTAAAACAATAGACCTAGACAAGCACGTCTATGTCACACGGATGAAACTGTACATAATAGATGACGATGTCCTATGTCCTGTGTTTTCTCCACATTATTGAAGGAGGATGCACTAAGTTGGTTCACATGACTGCCCCCCTTCTATTGACTCATTTGATATGTTGGTGGACAGATTTGGAACGTAGTACAAGAGATCTGTCGCATCATCTGACATCCAACACTTTAGTGAACACCCGACAAGAGAAGGGAGAGTTTCTTTAACTCTTCATGGAGAGCTTTCAAAAAGTAGTCCTGACTAAGACCCTTTGCAGATAACTTATGAAAGAAACTCGTAGTGGACCTATACCAGTTGTGACATAGGGCCGCAAAATTCATGTAGTTGGAGGAATCACGAGACTTCAGAAACAAGGTAAAAGTGGGGATGGTGCCTAAGAAAGTAAAACAAAAGGACAGGCCGAGTAGGCCTTATCTAATCATAGAAACCGGATAACATAAAACACCAAGGTTATCTTAATATACCACTCTTAATGTCGATTGCCTTCAAGAGACCCTCAACAATGAATTAATTCCAAATCCAAGGAAGGTATCAACATCTCCGAACATTGATACAAGTAAATAGTATAAATACCATCACAATTTCGATCACGCAATAAAAGAATGTCAAGAGTTGAAGGAAAAAATTAAGGATTTGGTATAGATAGGCCACCTCTGATGATTCATTAGAGAAACAAAGATATCGAATGGTACCTCGATCACTAGGGAGAGGGGAAAAATGTGTTCGCCAAGACCACGATAGAAGTTCTTGTCGAAAAGAATTTGAACGACGAAGAATACACCAATGCCCTAAAGTAGAGCAAGAACACAACCGTGAAGCGCCTCTCCGAGGTGTGATTAACACCATTATAGGTGTATTCGCGGGGGGAGGAACATCCACAAGAAAGGAACACCTCTAAATAGTGCAGTTGGTCAACATTATGACCTCCTCCTGTTACAAAAAGATGCCACTTATCAACTTTACAGGCGTTAATTACAAAGGTATAAACCCCAAGTAGGATGACCCGATGGAGGTTGAAAACTTTCCATTCATGAAGATCTCGGTTGATTAAGGGAGCTTGGCGAACATCTTGTACTATAAGAATTTTAAGAAGCTGCAAATCCTCAAGACATAGGTCCAACCAAATAATGACCAGATCATGGGGTTCTTGGGGGAAAAGGTGGATAAAAAGGGCTACATAGACCTATATACAAAGTTTGACGAAGGAAGCCTCATAAGAGGGACTATCAAGATCCAATACCTACTTGTCGAGGCCAACACTTCCTATAACATTCTCTTAGGAAGGCCATCCTTAAACAAGTTAGGAGCGATAGTATCCACGCCTCACTTGGCGATGACGATCCCCTCGATATCAGGGGACATCGTCAACATTTACGTTGATTAGAGAGCCGCAAGAGAATGTTATGTTGCAAGCCTAAGAATCGAGCTTCTATCCTCAAACAAAAAGCCACCATGACTTGGAAGGGATAACATAGTTGTTATAAACAACCTTGACTAAAAAAACGACATCCAAGTAAAACCAAATAAAAGATGAGGCACATTGCACTAAGATAGGAACTTCCGTAACAAACTCTGAGGCCAAGAAGATTTCCCAAGTTCTTACCGACAATCATGGTTTATTTGTATGGAACACAATTGACATGTCGTGCGTCGACCTAGGAATAATTTCACACAAGCTCTTTGCCTATTGCGTATAAGAAAAGAAAATTGGGAGAAGAAAAGAGAAAAAAAGCTAGAGAGAATGTTAAGAAGTTAATCAGTGTCGGGTTCATCCAAGAAGCTCGATACACGACATTGCTCACAAATGTTGTTATGGTCAAGAAAGCCAATGGAAAATGGAGAATGTGCATTGGCTACACCAATTTGAAGAATGTATGCCCAAAACATGCCTACCCATTACCATCCATAAATCAATTAGTTGAAGTAGCAACATGTCATAAAATACTCATTTTTCTCAACGCATACTTAGGATACAATCAAATACAAATAAATAAAAATGCATTTGAGGCATAAAGAAAAAACAATTCATGACAGACGATGTCAACTATTATTATGAGGTCATGTTGTTCGACCCCAAGAGCATTGGTGCCACATACCAAAGGTTGATGGATAAGGTCTTCAAAGGCCTAAGTGGACACAATGTTGAGGTATGTGTTGTCGATATGATAGTCAAGTTTGAATCATGCGAAAAACATGTTAATGATCTCGACAAATTTTCACTGGCCTGAGGAAGCATAACATGAGATTAAACCTCGACAAATGTGTATTCAGGGTAGAGAGGGTGGAAAATTCCTTGGCTTCATTCTCATGCATCACAACGTTAACCGGAAAAAGTGTCGAGCTATAGTGGAAATGTGTAGCCCAAATAATTTAAAGCAAGCACAACACTTATGGAGAGACTCACATCATTATCTCGGTTCATGCCAAGAATAGCCGAAAAGACTAAGCCGATGGTCCAACTCATGAAAAAAACCATCAAAATTCAACTAGGAATTGAATTGTGAAGGATATTCTAAAAAATAAAAAAATTATTGTCATCCCCACTGATAATCCAAAAGGCATCTCTAATAGAGCCCATCATCGTGTACGCACCAGTCTCGGTGGAAGCCATCATCAGAATGTTAGCATAGGAGATAAACAAGGAATAGAAACTAATATACTTCATTAGTTAGACTTTGCAAAAGGTTGAGACAAGATACTAGATGATGGAAAAGGTATTGTTGGCCTTGGTAGCCATAGCTCGAAGGATGAGACTATATTTTCAAAATCATTCAATAATCGCTAGAATCGACTACTCCATAAACATGGTCCTCTCTAAACATGACCTTGTTGGATGAATGATCAAATAGTCGGTGGAACTCTCTAAGTATGACATGAAATACGCATTGAAAGTACCAATCAATCATAATGCTTGGCTGATTTCATAAGTGAACTGAAGCCGAAACTTGAACTACAACTTGGCCAGTGGATCCTACACATAGACGATTCTTCCAATACGCGAGGTTGTGGCATGTGGGTGGTCCTAGAAGGGTTTGGATGGCTACTTTTGGAACAATCCCTTCGCCTCGACATCAAACAATCAAGTCGAGTACAAGGCACCCATAGTAGAATTGACCTTGGCCCAATAAATAAAAATGTCATATGTAAAAGCTGCTCTCTAATGACAGTCAACCACATGATCAGGGAGTTTTAGGTAAAAGATCCACTTCTTCTCAGATATAAACACAAGGTGTTTGGTATAAAAAGTGATTGCATCGAGTACATAAAGAAATGTTCACGATGCTAAGAGTTCATAAACATGATGTACTCTAAGCCTGAAAAGCTACACAACATCAACCCTCTCTAGCACTTCACCGTTTGGGGAATGGACATCATAGGATTATTCCCACCCAAAAAAGTTCAATGCAAATTTTTATTAGTGGTCATCCACTACTTTACCAAATGGATTGAAATAAAACTCTTTATGTGGAGGAACATCATATGTCGATATGAAACTCCTCACAGTATCATAACTGACAATGAACGATAATTCATCGATCTAGGAATCATTAGTTTCTATGACAGTGTCTCGACATAAAGCATGTCACGAGCTCAATTGAGCACCTTCAAACCAATGGCCATGCCGAGGCTACAAACAAGGTCATCATGTACGAAGTAAAGAAATGATTAGGGGTCACTAAGGGTAAATGGAGAGAGGAACTTATACAGGTCTTATGGGCATACAAATGCACACCCTAGTTGGCAATTCAAGAAACTCCATACAGCCTAACGTATGGAACTAATGTTATGATCCTGATTAAGGTAGGAAAACCTTCATTAAGAAGACAACTCTTCGACATGGACATTAATAGCTGGAACCTTGATACCAACTTGTACTTGCTTAGCGAATTAAGAGACCATGCTCAAATTAGGGAGGAGGCTTGCAAAATTATAGCAACAAGGAGATACAATTCAAAGGTTAAGCCACGCTTCCATCGAGGAGATCCAGTTTGGTGAATGAGAAGCGAAGCTAGAAAGACTAACGGTAAATTCTCGACAAACTAAGAAGGGTCGTTTTGGATTCATAGTGAAAAATGGAACATACTGACTCAAGCACCTCTCGGGTAAACAAGTACTAAGAACCTGAAATGCAACACACTTGAAATTTTATTTTAGTTAATTTTGTGAACGAATTTATTTGTAGGTGCATTCTTTCCTCAGTCGGCCTTTCTCTAAGGAGGGTTTTAGCCGAGAAGGTTTTAATGAGACACTTGAATAAAATAATCTTAAAATTTCCAATTATGAAGAATATTTCGGATAAGGACAGTTCAATGTGAATACTCCCGACAATCTAGTCAGCCTAACACGATTCACGTTGATTACTCCCAAATTTAAAGAAATCGGCCTAGGAGGTTTCACGAACAAGCGATCCCTCTTGATTTAACTTAAAATAAAATATGATAAAGCACTAAAAATTAAAAGTAATGAAACAAAGAAAAATATATCACTAAAGAATATTGAGCTCAAAGTCGATCAACACTTACAAAAATAATACTATAGCCAACAACATTAAAAGGCTACACAAAAAATTACAAAAAAAGAGGGCTCTCAGCCACCTCATTCATCACACTCATCAGCCCCAATCTTGGCCCCCGACAGTAACTGTCCTTGGTACACGTCCTTACTGATGGAAAACCGTCCAGCCTCATACAACAATATAATAAGGAGGATGAAGACCTAGAGGTTGTTTATTGATTTAATTGCAAGTAGGGGTCTATTTGGGCCTTTGTTTATATTTGTAGGCCCAAATCAAGAGAACAACTCTAGGTTGAAGAAATGTGCAAACATATTCAAGAAGACCTCCAATTCATCAAAGCATAAACAACTACTGGAAGAGGTCAAGCCCAAGCCCAAATACAAGTTCAAGTTTCAGCTCAAGCCCAACACATAGAAGATCCGGGCCAACTAAAAGAGCTATGGCCAGAAGAATTCAAGAGAATTGGAACACTGCTACTGAGGGCAAAGAAACGTTCCTCTATATGTTCAAGCCACAAGCTTAATGTAGAGTAGAATTTATTTTCTGGCAAAATTAGTATAGGAAATTACTGTAAATTTTCTTAGAATTTAATTTTGGCACATAAAATCAACCTAGGTTAATTTAGAGTTTCTAAAACCTCTAAATTCACCTAGGCCAATTTAAGCAAGGTAAAAGAGTACACAATTAATACATGCTCCATGTGTTAAATGTGCTGCACGGCTACCTCCACATGATCCATATGAAACATGTGCTAAAAATCTTTTCAACACATGTTAAATATGTTTCATGTGCCAAGATGCATTAGGTGGACATTCCAAAGCTATTTCACTTGCATTTGAAATCCATTTGACCGATCCTCCAATACTATAAAAGGAGGAGCCTACCTCATGTAAAACCAAGATTAATCATAGAGTGAAATTGCTGCCAAATTTTTGTGCCAATTCTTCACTCTTGTCTACTTTCTCTCTAGGATAGGCAAGTTTAGTCTTCAACCTTCATCTTCCAAGTGAGCTGGCTGAACCACTCACCTTCATGCTTGACCTGCACCTCCAAGGCAACCGTGATCTCCATGTGAGAGCCTGGTTCGTGAGCAATCCATGTAAGCTTCCGCAACTCCACCAGAGTTAATCAATCGGATGAAAGCATGCACCTATCAAGTGGTATCTAGAGCCAAGGTCTTCAAGAGATAAGTGCTTTCATCTTGTTTCTCTTTTTGATTTTGTTCTTCCATTGTTCTTGCTTGTCTTGTTGTATTGAACCTTGTTTTTTTATTTATTTTGATTGTTGTTTGGATCAATCCAATCAGTGCAAACATGTTCAAATTGATCTTGAGCTTCTATATTGCAATTTTATGTAGGATTCTTTTGTATTTTGGTATACTGTTTTGATTTTGTTAGGTTTTGAGTATTTCTTGATGATTCAATCGGTGCAATCTGTTTAGTTTTTGAGTCTTTTGATTCTATGAATCTATACATGTTATGTTAAAGTCATGTGCTTCCAAGAATTGTCATCAAATCCTAGTAGTACTTTCCTTGATTGATTTGGTTTCTTGATTTGATCTTGAGTCCAGTTTATAATCTGAATTGTTTGATCCTTTGGTGCATTTTTCTTTTAGATTTGAGTTCATATTTGTGTGATAGATCCACACAAATTCTTATACAATCATTCTATTGTGTCTTTGCAAGTTCTCAAAACTATTTTAATTCCATATTAGGATTTATGGAAAAAGTTTGCTGACTGTTTTGATCAAAGAATTTGATTCTGATGTTCAAAAATTGTGAAATTCTTATATGACGAAGTATAAAGGGCAAGGAGAAATGTTCTTGGTTGACCAACCAGAGACAATCAACTGATTGGGTTGATAGACCAAGCACTATAAAACTAGAGAAAGACTTTAAGTTGAACATCTCACATAGCAAGTGAAAGGCTTGTATCAAGGCCTAAGAATTTAGATGTAAGTAGGTATGAATGACATTTAGAACTCCGAGAACACCCATGTTAAACTCATCAAAGGGAAAACAAACATGTGCATTTGTAAAGATACACACATACATGTAGAGAAATCCGTAGAGAGCTCCCTCTCGACCATGACACATGTATCTACACGCATTGAGTCTATACCAATCTCCACATCCTTTTAGAACTAGCGCACTTTTCGAGAAAGATTCGACCATAAATGACCACCAATGCTTAGAAAAGTACTCAGTCACAAACGTATATACCCAATCATAGCCTGACTAGAGTGGACGGTCACTCTCGGCCTGCTCCACGACAAGGTCCTCATCTCTACCCGGAGCATCAACCCAACATATTTTCATCCCAAAAGCTCAACTAACACCCACAATAGCAATCAAAGACTCGTCGAAATCTTTCGATGAGCACCCACCCGAAGAAGTCAACACGCTTGAAGAGGAGGACATCACTAACCTAGGAGAACAATGAGCTCTTTACATCTAGCCACTACTCAGATTGATAACATAAAGACCCACCCCTATTTATAGAAATTGAAACACAAGCAACCTAAACAACACATCTCCCCTAACCATTAGATCTCTTCGCATCCAACGATCGCAACCATACCAAGCACAAATAATTAGAGACAGCGTTTCAGACCCTTATCCAACTTGTACTAGAATATTCTAGACTCTTTTGAGACATGTCCGTCGAACCTGGGGGCTAGTGAGGATTGAGATGTAGTTGAGCATGTCTCGGTCAAATAGGTAAACACCTATCAATGAAAATAGGTAAAATTTTTTTGCAAAAGTATGCTCTCGAAGAAAGTTCTCGAGTCTAGGGGACTAATGTCCCGTATATGGCAAAAACCATATGGCCAATACCACATATGTAATATTAGGCCGAGAGCACCTTGACACATCTAGATGATGACAATAAATCTTTATTAAAAATCATTCACATAACAAAAATTATATAAACAATGAAATCGAAGACACATTGAAAATTCAACGTGAGAGAATAATTAAGTACGAGACTAATCCCAAATCAACTTAATAAATTGACCATATTATAAAACTAATACAAGGTTAATTATAATATTGATATTGATATAAATCCATTTGTGGTGATGTCCAATACAAATCTATAAATAAGTTGGTTTAAGACAAGTAAATGTTGTATTTTTAATAACATTTATCACTTTCAATATTGGAACTACTTAAGCGATAGAGAACTCGAGACAAAGAAGGAGACTTTCTTGACCCATTCAAAAACTATTATTTTGCATAAATTATTGAGATATTTTAGTTTGCATTGATCATGATATTGAAGGATTAGAGTTAACGATTTATGAAATGAGAATATTTTAGTGAGAAAAAAAAAATTAAAATTCTATCTTTACTGGGCAAATTTGCATGTAAACTTAGGCCCACTGACTAATTTAAAGACATTTTGCAATCTTTCAAATGTCTAACCATTGCACTTATAAACTTTCAAATCAAATTATGCTTTTAGTCAAGGTTTAAAATAGAACAATATAAAATAAATAGATCAAATTCAAAGTTTTGTTAACCAGAAATAGATAAAATAAATAGATATTTTAATGTTCTTAAAGTCACTTGCAATAATAAGAAAATTTCGCATAAAAACCATGAAATTAAATACATTAAAAGTAGATTCTAATAGTTGTAATGCATAAACTCTACCTCTATTTTCCTTATTAATATGCACTTCCAATTAATTATCAACACTTCATGTTAGAACGAATATTCTCACATTTTTAGGTTAGGATAAGTATCCACACCCCTTTTGGTTACACCATGTATTTACATCTCTCCAAATTATATCTTATTAAACTCCCTTGAGATTAAGAACACTCAATTCATTTCTGGTTAAAAAAGATTTACAGATATTCGCAATATATTACAACTGATAAAATCAATTTAAGCAATACAATTATAAAAAAAGATAATAAAGATATTTTGTTTCTTAAAATAAACGTTATCAATATCTTTTTGTTCCACAAAACTTGCAAATAAAATCTTTTGTTTTTTGATATTATATTACTTTAATTAATTGAGTTTTTAGCAAGTATATGTATTATGAAGATTTCAATTTTCACAATTAACTCTTAAATACACATTCAATTTGTTCATCAAACCATCATACTGTTTATTATGAACAAAAGTTACAAACACTTTGAAGGATCTACTATAATACTGCAATAGTACAAAACACTATTAGATAATTCAAATAACAAATAAAACATTCAGTCTGAATTTTTTGTTATGCAATTAATAAGTCTTATTAAACTATCTATTATAAACATATGTTGTAGACGCACAAAGAGTCTACAACATTCAAAATACAAATAAACCATTCAGATTGTTTTTTATATCATCAAAACATAAACTCTCATATATCTTATGGTCATCAAATTGTTTAATGAATCATAGATTGTTTATGACCATCCATCTTATATTCGATAATATAGGGTCTCAACAATTATCATGCAATATAATGCCGTGCTTAACCTCTAGCACAAGATTTTTGTTCAAAAGAAAAAGTAATTAGAAATGCAACTAGTTTAACTTTTACATAAAGACATGATAAAAGTTTGTGGTGGGTATCCACAAACTTTAGAAGCAGAATACAAAACAAGTAGGACAATTTGCAAGTCGCAATCAAAATAATAAACCAAAGTACTACAAAAGATTAAATTGAACACTTCAGCATCATAAATCAACGTCAACTATATTAGCTACTAGGTACAAGGTATTGCAACTTGTCCTTTTTGGCAGTTTTCACGTTTTATCTTCCCAAAACCTTTTTATCCTGTTGAACTAACACCACAGTAAACAACTTACACCATTCTTTTTGTATAATGATATTTATTTATTATATGATCACATCCTTTCACTCGATACCACAAAGGTCTTGTCATCCCTAGTGTATCAAATTGTTCATTTCAAATGTCATGTCATATCATATCTCTTCACTAACCTGTACTTGTTATATTTTGTAACACAATATCTTTAACTACTTATAAAATCAATAGAAATTACTACTTGGGTGTGTGGAAAACAATGGGTTAATAATTGTGGTAGTGGTACTAAAGAATCACTTGTCTAGTTTTTTACCTCACTGTAGAACCTGCACAAAAAAGAAAACGTTTTCTTTGATTTAAAAGCTCTAAGTTTATGCACAAAACTTGTGATCAATATCAGCTGCATATGAAAAAATGTATTTTGTTTTGAACATAGACAAAAGAGGGCGGGTAGAATATTGATCCTCCTATAACTCAACATTTGGTTTGGATAAATAAACAAAATGCAACCATTAATCATAATGAAAAAGAGAAAAGAAAAAAAAACTACCTTGACAACTTTAGCACTCTCAATTGTACAGTATACTCGTGGCCTTGTCTGAGTATAATAGTAAGTTGATACCTTGATGGGGCCAACTGAATTTAGATTAAGCTAGTTGACATTTCAGCAAAATTGTGAATGCAAGTGTTGTGTGAATAGCATTATTTCTTGAAAGAATAACTACTGACAAATGGAAAACTTCTTAGAAAAAGGATCATGTATAAAATAGTTTCTGCATTTGGCCAATTCAAAGTGATTTTTTGACTGACATTTTTAAAGCTAGACTCCACCAAGTAGATTTTTGTCAAACCAACTAAATCCACGGATCCAATGCAAAAACTGATTAAGCATCATATTTACCAAGACCTGGCTCCATGCAACTAATTTAATATTTATAACAATGATGTCCAGAGAAGTAAAATGAAGGGGTAAAAACCAAACCTATTAGATAAACATCTAGAGTTTGAGAAGCAGTGCAGTAAATTTCAAATATTAAATTCTTACAGGTCTCAAATGGAAAAGTTCCTTGGATACCACACAAGATAGATTTTTTGAACACTAAGACATTTAATTAATTAGTCTTTCTACTTTAGTCCACACTTGTGCTTCAAAAGCATTATTGATTTGCCATCACAAATTAATACCAATACATTTAGTGTACACTGGGACACAGTAGACAGTGATATTAGAAAAAGACTTGGAAGAATGGTCTATCTCTTAACGTTGAACTCAATAAGAAATTTTTTAATTGATTCAAGTATGATATCGACATCACTTTTGACTTAGGCAATAGGATCTTAACAGAAAGCGAAGTCGTCATAAAATGCACTCGATAATATTCCGCCATTGGCTTGCAATGGACAAATGAACCATTACGTGGAACTTCTTTTATCATTATCAAAACTTCAACACTTTAGAACTCATTCCATTTCTTCAGTTTTAAGAAAAAGATCCAACCACGAGAAGTAAAACAAAGCAACAAAAGATTCAAATGAAGGAAAAGAAAACAAGCTAACAAGGAAAATAGTAGCAGGGTTGAAATGTACCTTTCATGGGGTCCAAAGAAGTCTGCAATTCAATGTATATAACTCTCCACATTTGACTTATGGACAAAAGCAATAGTCTTCCACTCATGATCCATTATTCTTGTACGCCAAAAAATGTTTAGTCTTGCATTTTTGGCCCACGCCAGTTTTGTCTAGAGCATCCACATCCACCAAACTAGTGTGATGACCAAATTTCAAGCATGACTTTGCAGGCAATCACATATTCTAATTAGAGTTTAATTAAAAGAAGAGGAACATACACTTATATAACGAAATAAATAATACAGAAATAGAAAGTGACTAAACGGAAGTAGCGGAAATGACCATGTCAAATGAAGCTCTAATAATAGTGAAAATGATTACTGCAAGCCATATGACCCATGTCATCCTAAACAAGTATTTTTCAAAGACCAGTGACACAAGATCCAAAGGTAAAAAAGAAGCCTTATGGAGAATGGTGGGTTAATTACTAGAATTTGATACAATGACTACATGTGAAATAATTGGACTAAAAGATGTGCAAGAGAGGATCTTCATCAACCATGTTACAAGAATTACATATGATGTTGACAACTAACAACCAGTGCCAACCCAGAGAAGAAAAAAAAAGTTTATGCTTTAATACTATTCCTAGGTAAGACATTTTGAAGTATGTGTTTCCCATAATTTCTGCTTTTACTGTAATAAAAACTCAATTTAAATAACATGATCATCACAAGGTTAAGAGAAGTGTCAAAGGTGATTCAATGATATTATCAATAGCAAGTTTTTTCTAAATAATTTACAATTTTTTTAGACAATTCCATGAGAAAGATATAGTAAAGTTTTAATAAAGCCACAAAGCGTGTAATCCGCTTTATATATCAATATAGATAATCTGAACAATACAAAATACCTTAGCAGCAGTCTCAATAATGCAAAGCCAGTTAAAATGTGAGAAGTAGTAGTCTCAACAATGCAAAACCAATCAAAATGTCAGAAGTATAAAGTGCAGATCCTAGGAATCCTTTACCTGCAACCATCAATACTGAATGTGACTTTTAATCTCCAGAGATACTTATAACTGACTAACCAAGTCAGTTAGGTAACTGATAACACCCTACTATAGTTACTGCAAGAGTTTGATTTGATACAAAGGAGACACACACTCACCTCTTCTCATACTCATTCTATACAAGGGTCAAGAATTCATTCAGAACAAAACAAATTTGTGAGCATATCTTTCTCTCTTTTTCAACACAATGAAAATAGATTACAAAGAAAAAGTAATTGAAACAAGGTCTGATTAATAAGAATCATAAAACAGTGTGAAATAACAAAAAAGTTAAAGCAAAAATTATTCTAGTTCTCTGATAGACACATTTGTTTTTAAATTTAGTCCTTCACAAGTCTAGTTTTAGCAATTAAATTCTATAAAGTTTTGATTTAGTTCTAGCATACTTTTATTATGGTGTATGAAAAATGGCACAGAAGAACTAAAGCATCAAAGGATTCACTTGATAAACCACCAGCACATGATAAGCTAAGGAACTATTATTTTACTTTAGATTGAAATATATCATATTAAAAGAAAAGAAAAGAAGAATAGGATAGTTGAGTGAGCTCTCTAAATTACAATTATTTAAGTAACTGTTTAAGTCATTTCACAAGTAACCGAGACCATAGCTCTATATTCTACTTCTGCACTAGATCTCACCACAACACTTTGTTTCTTGCTCTTCCAAGAGATCAAGTTATCACCAATGGAGATACAATAGTTGATCTTCTATCAGATGAAGATCTACCTAATTAGCATCTTAATAACAAACGACTTTAGTATGGTTCTTTTGACCATACAACAAACCTTTTCTAGGAGAGTCTTTAATGTACTTCAGTTACAAATGACAACATTCCAATGGTCTTCACATGGAGAATTAAGAAATTGACTCACCACACTGACTGCAAAGGAAATATCAAGACGAGTAACTGTGAAATAGTTCAATTTTCCAATTAATCTTTTGTACTTCTCAGGATCTGAAAGAGGCTCCCCCTGATTGGGTAGAAGTTTGACATTGTGATCCATGGGAGTATCAATAGATTTCAAATTCATCAACCCAATTTACTCCAAAATATCCAATGCATATTTTCTTAGAGAGATAACAATACCAGTATTGGATTGTGCTACCTCAATCCCCAAGAAATATCTGAGTTTGCCAAGATCATTGGTCTGAAAGTGTTGACAAAGGTATTGTTTTACTTGTGAGATGCCATGATGATCACTTCTTTAAAGAACAATGTCATCAACATATACTACAAGATAGATACACCCATCACTTGAGTGACGATAAAAAACTAAATCTCCTTCACTGCAAGTCATACCAAATTGTTGAACAACATTGCTAAATTTTCCAAACCAAGCCCTAGGAGACTGCTTGAGGCAATATAAGGATTTGCAAAGACGACATACCAATCCAGAAGACTCCCCTGATAAAAAAACCGGAAGGTTGCTCCATATAAATTTCTTCATGCAAATCCCCATTAAGAAAGGCATTCTGAACATCCAGTTGATAAAGAGGTCATCGTTTAAGAGCAACCATGGCTATGAATAAGCGAACATAAGCCATCTTTGCCACTGGAGAAAAAGTATCACTAGTCTAAACCAAAAATTTCAAGACGAGCTTTGAGACGATCAATAGTACCATCAAGACCAACTTTGATAGCAAAAATCCACCTGCAACCAACAACAAATTTCCTAGAAGGTAAAGGAACAAGTTTCGAAGTTCCATTATTCGTAAGCATGTTCATTTCATCAAGCATGGCCTGACGCTAAGAAGAAATAGACGAAAGGCAAGTATAAAAAGATTGAGATAGTCCATGGTAACTCAAAGCAGTATAATGTGGGTAGAACGTATATCTTTACGGATGGCAATAGGAAGATCAGGTTCAACTATCGGAGCCAGAGGGGGTGGAGGTGTTGGCACTAGTAGAGAGTCAACTAATGAACGATGGGACGTCTGACGACGACTATTCACCTAAAGAGTTGGTGGAGGTGGTGAATCTTTAGGTGCATTAGGAACAAGGGGAATATTAACTTTGATTAGATGAAAACACATACGGACAAGGACAACACTTAAAGTAAAGGGAAGACTCACTGAAGATAACATCAACTGAAATAAAATAACGGTTAACAGAAGGTGAGAAACATTTATATCCCTTTTGTAATCTAGTGAACCCTAGAAAGAAACATTTGTGTGACCTAGGAGATAATTTATCAAGATCAGAACTAAAATGATGAACAAAGCATATGGACCTAAAAACTTTGGGAGGTAAGGGCTGGAGAGGGTCATGTGGAAATAAAATAGAATGAGGAATTTTATCCTCTAAAACAAAAGATGGCATGCGATTAATGAGATAACATGCACTAAGAACAACATCCCCCCAAAAACGCTGAGGAACATCACCATGGATTAAAATAATACGAGTTGTTTCAGTTACCCTATTTTGTTGAGTTGTATAAGCACATAAAGTTTGATGAAGAATACCATGAAAAGCAATAAAAATTTAAAAAAAATGAGAAAGATACTAACGTCCGTTATCATTGCACAAAATTCGAATGGAAATTCCAAATTGATTTTTAATTTTATTGTAAAAGATTTGAAATATCGAAAACAACTCAGAATGATTTTTCATTAAAAGCACTCAAGTACATCTTGAATAATCATTAATAAAAGTAACAAAATACTAAAATCTTAAATTAGACTTCATACGACTTGATCCCCAAATGTCAGAGTGAACTAAGGCAAAAGGAGATGAAACATGTTGTGAGACACTACTAGGAAAAGAACTACGACTAATATGATATGTGGCATCCGAATCTAGAACCCAAGGACCAAGGAAATTAGAATGGGTAAGGCCAATAAAAGATGTACCTGAATGTGCAACAAAAGCAGTAGAACCAATGTTCTGGCGATCTTTTAGGGTTTAGGATTTAAGATTTAAGGTTTTTAGGATTTAGGGTTTAGGGTTTACTCAGATATTCTGTCATTGTACCATCAAGATGTTTGGGAGCAACAACTATGAGGAGATTTTGACACACCATAAAGACGTGGGAAAAATTGAAAAAAAAAGATTTTTTTTTCAATGATTCAATTTTCAATCGATTTGTAAATAACAAACGGATTACGAGTCATTTGTGTCGATCTCACTAAATTCGATAACAATATACATATCAATATATGCAAAAATATGTTTTTTTCATTTACAACGTATCATTGGTGTATAATAATTTTGCCTGTTCTCAAACTTCTGCACATGTCTCAGGTTCGAAAAAATTGTTTAAAAGATGAGTGGATGGTAAATTTTATAACAATGCTTGATTGAGCATCAATTTTCAACCAACAGGAGACCTCATCTTCAACAACACTGGATGGGTAAGATGATCAACATAACGATTTAAAGAAATAGGTGAAATATATTTATGACATAATTTACAAATGTGATTACAGTCTCTATTTATAGATTATTTACAACCTAATTAAGTAAAGAAATAATAGGTAATGAAAGCCATAAATAATGGGTAATTAAAGTTGTACAAATCAAATCAAATCACTAACAAATATGTCCTAATAAATAGAGAATGGAATCTGCACTTAATTACGAAATCATTCTTCTGATTATGCAACACTCCCCCTCAAACTGGTGAATGTTTATCTATCATTCCCAGCTTGCAAGTAAGATCTTCAACCTGTTTTGTGGGAAGTCCCTTAGTAAATATATCTACCAATTGGAGTCTTGAAGGGATGTACTCAGTGGCTATAAGACCATTATCCAACTTCTCCTTAATAAAGTGTCGGTCTATCTCTACGTGCTTTGTTCGATCATGTTGAACTAGATTGTGTGCAATACTGATAACGGACTTATTATCACACGCCAAACTCATAGAAGCTTCATATTTTATTTTGAGGTCATCAAGTATGATCTTCATCCACAATAGTTCACACACCCCTTGAGCCATGACTCTAAATTCTGCCTCTGCACTTGATCTTGCAACTACATTTTGCTTCTTGCTCCTCCATGTCACCAGATTTCCACCCAAGAAAATGCAGTAGCCTGTAGTGGATCTCCTATCAACGATCAATCCTGCATAGTCAGCATTAGTATATACTTTCATGGATAACTTTTCCCCCTTTTTGAATAGCAATCCTTTTTCTGGAGAGGCTTTTAAGTACTAAATAATTCTATTTATTGTCTGCAAGTGTCTTTCTCTTGGATCATGCATAAATTGGCTAATCACACTAACTGCATAGGCTATGTCTGGCCTAGTGTGTGATAGATAAAGGAGTTTTCCCACAAGTCTTTGATATTGTGTCTTCTCCACTTTTGGGATTTCCTCATCATTCCCAATAGTTGAAAGAAATAGATGAAATATATTTCTGAGATGATTTACAAATGTGATTACAGTCTCAATTTATAAACTGTTTACAACCTAATTAAGGAAAAAAATAATAGATAATGAAAGCAAGAAATAATGGTTGTATAAATCAAATCAAATCACTAACAAATCTATCCTAATAAGTAGAGAATGAAATCTGCACTTAATTACAGAACATTTCTCCTGATAATGCAACACTCCCCCCTCAAGTTGGTGAATGTGTATCTATCATTCCCAACTTGCAAGTAAGATCTTTGAATTGTTTTGTAGGAAGTCCCTTAGTAAACATATCTACCAATTGGAGTGTTGAAGGGATGTACTCGATGGCTATAAGACCATTATTCAGCTTCTCCTTAATGAAATGTCGGTCTATCTCTACGTGCTTTATTCGGTCATGTTGAATTGGATTGTGTGCAATACTGATGGCAGACTTACTATCACACACAAACCCATAGGAGCTTCATATTTTATTTTGAGATCATCGAGGATGATCTTCATCCATAATAGTTCACACACACCTTCAGCCATGGCTCTAAATTCTTCTTCTACACTTTATCTTGCAACTACATTTTGTTTTTTGCTCCTCCATGTCACCAAATTTCCACCCAGGAACATGCAATAGCCTGTGGTGGATCTCCTATCAACAATTGATCGTGCATAGTTAGCATCAGTATATATTTTCATATAGCAATTTTTTCCCTGAAGAGGCTTTTAAGTACTGAATAATTCTATTTACTGCTTGCAAGTATTTTTCTCTTGGATCATTTATGAATTGGCTCCCCACACTAACTGCATGAGTTATGTCTGGCCTAGTGTGTGATAGATAAATGAGTTTTCCCACAAGTCTTTGATATTGTGTCTTCTCCACCTTTGGATTTTCGTCATCATTCTCAATCCTATGATTATGCTCTATTGGCACTTCTGTGGTCTTGCAACCCACCTTAGCAGTCTCTTTGAGGAGATCAAGGATGTATTTTCTTTGAGAAATAAAGATGCTCGGTCTATAGTAAGCAACCTCTATCCTAAGTGTTGCATAATCAGGAGAATTATGCTATAATTAAGTGTAGATTCCATTCTATATTTATTAGGACAAATTTGTTAGTGATTTTATTTTATTTGATTTGTACAGCTTTAAACACCCATTATTTTTTGCTTTCATTACCTATTATTTCTTTCCTTAATTAGGTTGTAAAACAGTTTATAAATAGAGACTATAATCACATTTGTAATACACATCAAAAATACATTCCATCTATTTCTTTCAACTTGGTGTCTAAGAGACTCTGTTTCTGCAATCTTTTGGCAGCCTTCATTGCTACAAATACTTTTCCGAACAACCTTCATTGTTGTAACTTTTCTTCTCCTCCGTTGATCACTACCATCGTCGACCGCCGACCATCGCCGACCGCCGTTGACCGCTGCTGCCAGAAAATTTTACCAGCATTTTTTTTCCCAAACAAAATCACCACCAGTTTTTCCTTGCAAAGCCCAATTGGTTTTGTCTTATTTCTGTCAACTCTTACCAATGTCGACTAACAATACAAGCTCTCTTAGCTCCAATGATTTGCCGATGTTGCAAAGCAGCTATCGTCTCGATGGAAACAACTACCTGCAATGGGCCTAGTTGGTTCATGCTACTCTCAAAGGAAGGAAGAAATTGAATCACCTAGAAGGGAACCCTTAAGCCAAAACCGATTCTAAATATGAAGACTGGGATGATGAAAACTCTTTTATCATGACCTGGTTATGGAATTCTGACACCAGAGATTAGCCGAAATTGTATGTTCTTCTCCACTGCTAATGAGATTTGGGAAAACCTTTGTCAAACATACTCTATGAAAAAAATACTACAACATGGTACGAGATAGAAAACAAGATCTTTCATACCAGTCAAGGGAGCCTTTCAGTAACAAACTACTATGGTATGTTGAATGGTTTATGGATCGAATTAGATCAATATCAAAATTTGAGAAATAAAGATGCCCTGTCTCGAGTAAGCAACCTCCATCCCAAGGAAGTACTTCAGCTTCTCAAGATCCTTCATCTCAAATTGAGCAGCCAGTCTCTCCTTCAAAGTTTGTTTTTCAATCTCATCATCACCTATAATAATCATATCATCTATATAGAGCAAAAGTAAAGTGAGTTTACCATTTTGAGAATGTTTTATAAACAGAGTATGGTCACCTTGGCTTTGTCGGTACCCCAAAGATACCATAGCTTGAGTAAACCTTCCAAACCAAGCACGAGCTGATTGTTTAAAACCATATAGGGTCTTCTTAACTCTGCACACCTTATTCCCTTCATTAATAGCACCATAACCAGGTGGAATCTCCATGTATACTTCTTCCTCCAAGCTTCCATGCAAGAAGGCATTTTTAACATCAAATTGATGCATCGCCCAACCAAAGTGTGCTGCCAAGGAGAGAATAATCCTGACTGTATTCATTTTTGCCACTAGAGCAAAAGTCTCCTCATAATCAATCTTTTAGGTTTGAGTATACCCTTTTGCAACCAACCTTGCTTTATACCGATCCAGTGTGTCATTAGACTTATACTTAACTGTGTATATCCACTGACAACCCACTGCCTTCTTAACTTTTGGTCTCTCTACAATCTCCCAATTCTCATTTCTTTCTAATGCGCTCATTTTTTCATTCATGGCTCGAACCCAGTTTTCATCTTTTAAGGCTTCTTGTATTGATGTAGGGATTCTGAAAGAATCAATAGCTGAAAGAAAACTTCGGTGCGGCATAGAAAGTCTTTATGTGGACACAAATTGGGATATAGGATATTTGGCACAAGATCTTTGTTCTTTTCTCAAGGCAATAGGTAAATCATTTAGGTTAGGTTCAAAAGAAGTATTTAAGATGTCCTCAAGAGTCACATGGGTATGAGTTCTTACCTCCGATTCAGACAATTGAAGTTGTTGTTCGTCTAGGACGGGTTCTTATTGCCTTCGCTGATATTGTTTTCCAAAATATTTGTCCTCATTATTCTTCTCTGATAATGATATTGGTGCAGGGTCTTTGTCATCCTCCTTAAGAATGAAATCCTGCAACAAAGGAAAAGGTGACAACTCAAGAACCTCAGCTTCTCGAATACTCTTTCCCCTTAAAGCTAAGAACTAGGAAAGAAAGACTCTGTTTCATGAAAGTGACATCTTTGGAAACATAGACTTTACGACTTTGAGGGTGATAACATTTGTAACCCTTTTTGTTGGGGGCATAACCGATGAAGACACATTTGATGGCGTGAGGATCTAACTTACCCCGATAAGGATTATGAACATGGACAAAAGCAGGACAACCAAAGACACGAGTTTGAAGAGTAGTCAACATGGGAATTGAAGGATAGAATGTGGTCATAAGCTGAATAGAAGTAACACCCTTTAGAACCCGAGAGGGAAACCTATTAATCAAATAAAAGGCAGTCAGGACTACTTCCCCCAGTAAGATTTAGGAACAGACATTTGAAAAAGTAAAGCTCTAGTAACCTTAAGGAGATGACGATTTTTCCTTTCAGCAACCCCATTTTGTTGAGGAGTGTCCAGACAAGTTAATTCATGAACAACTCCATTTTCCTGAAGGAACTTGGAAAAGTTTTGGTTCACATATTCTCTTCCATTATCATAACGCAATCTCTTAATTGGATTTTGAAATTGTGTTTGAATCATTCTGTAAAAGTTTACAAACAAGTGAAAAACTTCAGACTTATCTTTCATGAGGAATATCCAAGTAACCCGAGTACAATCATCAATAAATGAAACAAACCATTTTGCACCCGAGATATTGGGAATAGGTGAAGGTCCCCATACTTATAAATGAATAAGATCAAAAGGTTTAGAACTTTTATTACCATTGGGAAGAAAAGTTGTCCGATGGTGTTTAGCAAACTGACAAACATCACAATGAAAAGACTCAACAGACACTTTTGTAAATAAAACAGGAAATAAGGACTTTAGGGTACTAAATGGAGGATGACCAAGACGTCTGTGTTGAAGTCATATCTAAGAGGATGACCAAGATTCAAGGCCTTGCTCAAGATTAGAAGTGTGTGCCTATAGTCTAGCACACTTTTTATTTTCCTCATGTTGTAAATAATATAACCCGCACTGTTTTTTAGCAATTCCAATAGTCTTACCCATGGCAAGATCCTGAAAAACACAATGGAAATGAAAACATACCACTACACAATTTAAATCTTGGGTAACCTTTTGAATAGACAAGAGGTTATTGGATAGTTTAGGAACATGAAGCACATTTTTTAAAGGAAAGGAAGGTTGAAGGTAGATGTTACCACGACCAATAATGGGGTATTGGAACCATTAGCAATAGTAATGTACTGATTACTAGATAAAGCAGTGTAGGATGAAAAATAAGAGCAATGAGGTGTCATATGATCAGTAGCACCAGAGTCTATAATCCAGATATTTTCAATACTAGAAGCATTACAGGATAAGAAACTAATACACTTACCACTCATAGTTAAGGAACCATAGCTAGATGTCTTACTAAGGCAGTCCATGAGAGCTCAAAACCAACTGAGCTTTGCAGATTGGAAAAATTTGGTCCTGTCCCCAAAAAAAAGTTCGCGAAAATTTTTTCTGGTGGCGGTTTTCGGCGATCAATGGTCTGCAGGGTCGACGTTGGCGGTCAATGGCGGTGGCAGTGACGATCAATGGTGCAAGGTGGTGGTTAATGGAGAAAAGAGAAGGAAAAAAAGAAACAACAGTTGCAGCAATTAAGGTTGTCCAGAAAAATAATTGCAACAATGAAGACTGCCCAGAAAAATAATTACAACAATGAAGGCTGCTAATAAAAAAAAGATTGCAGAAGTAGAGTCTTCCAGATCAGGAGCTCTGATACCAATTTGAAAGAAATAGGTGAAATATATTTCTGACATAATTTACAAATGTGATTACAGTCTCTATTTATAGACGGTTTACAACCTAATTAAGGAAAGAAATAATAGGTAATGAAAGCTAGAATTAATGGGTGATTAAAGTTGTACAAATTAAATCAAATCAAATCACTAACAAATTTGTCCTAATAAATAGAGAATGGAATGTGCACTTAATTACGGAATCATTCTCCTGATTATGCAACAATAACCTTGACTCTTAATATCTGAGGCCCAAGTATCATAATTGGTTACATCCAATTTGTCAATGGAGAGATGAACATTGACATAATTAGTATATATAGACGGATCAGGCATAGTGGCAGCGGAAGAAGCTATACATGACAAGGACAAGTCCAGTCACCGACCAATTGGCGGCAACAACGACGACGACTCCGGCGAGACTCCAGTGGCAGCTTTGGCAAACTCTGACGGTGACTCTGGTGGCAGCTCTGATGGTGACTTCGGTGGCAGCTCCAATGAAGACTCCGGCGTCAAGGAGGCGGTGGGACGACGGCTGGAAAATACCAATGAACAGTGGGTTCACCAAAAAAAATTGAATCTTTAACCTATGCTCTAGATACCATATTAAAATAAAATATAAGAATAATATAAATACCTTGTGTATATAGAACACATAGGCTTATGTTTATATAATAAAAAAAAACATATGGACTAAACCCATTACATAAATAGAAATATCTAACAATATCTATAATATCTAATAATATCTAACCAAAATTCCTCCTTGATAAGAGAAAATTTTGGCCTCATGATATTTATTGTTATGAGCTGCATCGGTAAACACCTAAAAACATTGAGACAATGCCACTTGGAGCCCCCATCAAATTCCATGAAAGTATTGGCATCATAAACATTCTAAGTAGAAATATCAATCACTTCGGCTACTGCTGACGAGATCTTGCACACTGCTTTTACACCTTTTTGGTTAGTAATGCATGTTAGCAAAGAATAACATGTATTACAAGCCAACACAACAAATTGAGAAAAATAGAAGTGTATATAAAAGAATTATCTCTTGTGAATAGCAGCGGATTCTTCAAAGTAATTTACATTAATAAATGCTGTCTTCTTTTATGGTTTACACTCACAAAGAAGTTATTCAACAACCACCAATAAGCACTTAAGCCTTTTCAGACTAGGTGGTGCCAGTGTATTAATAGCTAACTAGCATCTAACAAAAAACAAAGTTAACTAACTACCAACTGATGCAGTTGTTCAATACTAGTGTAATACAGTGAAATAGATCAAACAATGTTGTCGTGAATTATATTCATACAACACAAACCATTGACCTCTAAATCCTTCTTAATGGTTTCACCTGTTGTATGTATCACTGTAGTCAAGAAAAAACCACAAACAAATTATTTAAGGATGTAACCAATGGGACTATTGCACGGGAATGGGTAGAATTAGCAAAATAAAACAATGCATAACATCAAATGGAAAATTGTGATACCAAAGCCAAACATTGGTAATGAGCTGTAGACATCTGTGACCTACACATGCAAAATCTAAAACATAAATGATCTCATTAAAAAGTGAACCAATCTGCAGAATGGAAATATAATTTTATTTTTTATTTTCAGTATCTAGCAAGATTTGAAAAGTATAAAATAAATCTAGTACGTATGGTTTTATTAGCAATAGAGTGTCTTGTTTAATAAAATAAAACATATTAATAAAAAAGAAAATAACTACCGAAAGGAAGATTTGAATGCTAAAGAACCACAATTTATTGAAAATGGTTTATATTAGAGCGATTATGTGGACAGGTGAAAAGACAAAAGGGACACAATATAAGGTCTAACTCAGAAAAGTGGCTGAACAATATTTGTTCATGTGCGACAATTATGTATTACTCTATTTTTACAAGTGTATTACTAATGTTAGTCTTGGTTAGTGGTCAGTAGAGCAGTCACTATGATAGCTGTATATGTATGCTCTATATAAGAGCTTCTTGTAACAGATTGCAACTACTTCCAATAATAACATATTCAGTTTACTCTCTTTTTTTCCTCAAAATTATGTTTCAATTCTATTAGAGCTAGACTATCTAAAAGACTCAAAATCTTCCTCCTTCCCCTTCCGCTACTGCCTATGTGAATATTTCTGAGAAGCTCAATGATTCGAACTGTTCTGCTATGGCAACAACATGTGGGATTGTGCATCAAATTACACTGATTGCAGCATTGTGTAGTTGAATCCTATTATTCCGCTTTGATTTCTCATCAAAGCTGATTACGATTCTGGAAAGTACTTATCCAGCCTTCATTCCTCTCAAGAATGGGATAAGATCCATGAATATTTTCAGACAAACAAGAACAGGAGTGAGGCAGCACGCATTGAGCTCCAATCGAAGGTTCTTGAAGATTGATCTGTCAGACTTTTTTCGCATCAAAGCCCTTGTTGATTGCCTGGCTTCTATTCACAATCCGTAGTTTGCTTCAAGAACAGATGGATGTTGTTCTAGAAGGACTACTACAAGAGTATTAAAATCAATTATTATCCAACACGTTTTCACAACTGTGATTGCAATCCAAGGTTTAAAATCATGAACTGTAGATCACCTGACACGGACATAATATCTTAATTGTGGCCACCACTGCCATTGCATTTTTGCATTTAACAGCCACAATCATGACAGAAACTGAGATTTAAAATCCCGCAAAGACATAAATCTCTATTTATTCTTAAACTATGACCATGCAAAGACAACTACACCCTCTACTCATTATGTACTGAAGTGGCCACTTACATAACCAAGATGACGAAAATCATTATACAAACCGAGCCTGTTCAATATATAACATCCAACTAAACTACATTTCAGCTGAGATAGTTAATGAGCAGTGACTATTTCAAAGGAGCCTATTCAAGTGATATATCGAGAGATGAGTAGCTGGGTTCAAAACAAAAATTAAAAGAAGGATTTAGAGTATGTGAAGTTATGAACCATAGGAATCCAAAGACCAAAACATTTTAACATCTTACTCATATTCTTCTTAAAACAAAACTTGAGAAATGCCTCCCAACACAAGATAAGCAAGGGGGAAAACAAAAAACAGACCTACTCAAGGTGAATTTCTGGAAGCTTACATGAACTAGATTAATCTAATATTCAGCGTCCAGTCATTCTGAGAGGCATCATATGTATTTTTTTAACCATTCTTTGCCAAGGAGAATATTTTCATCAGGAAAATGTCATGATCACTTAAGTCTTCTGGTTTTAAGATTAACCTTAATGCCAACAGGCACTTGAGACAAAGAAATAATCATTATCCGTGGACAAACCATCTTGTTAAATGTGCTACCAGGCATAGGCAGTGAAGAAATTCTTAAACATGCAAGCCATTTAGCAATAAGCCAGTATTGGATACTGAATCACCAAGACCATCAGAGTCCATCTTCAATAACCAGAGAAAAAGTACATAATAAAAAAACACAAGGCTAGTTGGATACGTTCTTAGTGTATTATTGAAATTCCGAAATGGATGCAAGAACAGGAAAAGGGTCACAACTCAGTATGAGTCATACCCTACACTCACTAACAGAATTCAGACAGAGACAAGAAGGACAGGTAGAGAAAGAATTCAGTACAGAAAGGTTACACACCGATTTCCCCCTTTTTTTCCATCTCCATGATCCTTAAATCATGTAATCTTCACGTAGTCACCCCACTTTCTATTAGGCACCTTCTCTCTCTCTCTCTCTCAGTCTTATGTGTGTCTCTTATTTTTTTATCCTGTGCCATGTGTCTCATGCCTCGAACCGACTCAGATTTTTTCCCTTTGCTGCTTGGTCCTTCAGTAACCTTTTTTTTTTATATTTGAGTCCCTTACAATTCCCCCTCCATTGACACTAACCTTGTCCTCAAGGTTGAAATTGGGATAATGCTTCTGTATCACTGCGACCTCCCTCTTCCTAAGTTGCTACCATTTCAAGCATGCCTTCCCACTAAAGCAATACCTGCGGTATCTGCTGTCTATTTTTTATCATAATTACCAATTTACCACAGTCCAACACTTTTATTGGCTGAAGTAATGGACCTTTTTCATTAGTCAATAGCGAAATTGGCATATAAGGTTGTGATGCATCTCCCTTAAATGATTTAAGGACTGATACATGGAACACAGGGTGGATCATTGCACAAGTAGGTAGTTTGAGTTTTATAAGTCATCATCATTATTCTCTTCTTATCGACTTGTATCTTCATATGTAGTTGAGCTCTTTCTAGATTTTTCTTCAACTAATCCAATGGAACATTTCTCTATTGCAATAGCTCCTTGATTGAAAGAGGATCTGAATCATTAACGTTGCTATTGTTGCAAGATTTGTAAGACTGTCTCTAAGTGTTGTAGATGTGTGTATCAACATGGACTGTAAACCAAGATATCATAAAGAAAAACAATAATGATTTTCACAACTGTTGTTGAAAGATCTTATTCATGAGGCTCTGATAGGTTGTTGAGGCATTAGTCAACCCAAAAGTCATGACTAGCCATTCGTAATGTTCTTGGTGTGTCCTAAAGGTTGTTTTCATCCTATATTCAGGCCTCATCAGAATTTGGTGATAGCCAGACCTCAAATCCAGCTTGGAGAAATATTGATCCCCATATAATTCATCTAGCAATTCATCCACAGTCGGCATTGGAAAAGCATCTTTTATTGATACCGCATCTAAAGGCTCTATAATCTGTGCAGAACCTCCAACTCCCATCTTTTTTTTTCTTAACCAAGACAACAGGAGAAGGAAATGAATTGTTGTTTGGTTGTATGAGGCCTTTTTTCAACATCTTTTGTATCATCTTTTCAATTTGATTCTTGTGGATGTGCGGGTATCTATACAGTCTTACTTTCACTGGGTCAACTCCATGAACCAAATTAATCGCATGATTTTGATCACTTTTTGGTGGCAACCCAGTAGGAGTATCAAAAACCTTTCTATACGTATGCAGTAATTGAGTCAACTTAGGTTCCACATCACTCGGAATTCCCTACAATTGGTCCTTGAGATTTTCAGTCGGTTGACATTGCAACAGGGAGGATTGTTCAGTGGAATTAGTGTTTTGCAACCTTCTCAAATGATGAAATTCAACTTGTATCATGTAATTAGATTTTTTTCCTTGTGATGTGACAAAATGGCCATCCACATAGAGCTTTAGGGTGCTGAAATCTGCCACATGTGGTCCCAACGTTGCCAACCAAGAAGCTCCAATACTAAATCTACTCCAGTTATAGGCAATAGGAAAGTTGATAAATACAAGACATGGTTTTGTATTTTCACCTGTATGTTTCTTACACACCCTTCCGCAGTCATTGTACTGCAATTCCCCACCAAAACTTTGAACTGAGGGGTCAGCTCAATTGGTAACTTCAGAAAATTAACAATTTGTGGTTGAATAAAATTGACTAATGAATACAATACACACCCTACATTTGTCCTTGAAATTTCAAGGTGCCCAAACCATTAGCTCTTTTTAAAGCATTGTAAGAGAGATAATGCTCTGTCTCCAATATTTCTACATAGGGAGGAGGGTCTGGATCTATTGTTTGCTTCTCGAATTCATGAACTTGCAGCAAAAACATGTGTTTATTTGGGCATCTATGGTTTGGGGTGAACTTCTCATCACTTGTGTAACATAAATTCTTTTCTCTTCTAATTTGCATATCTGTTGGAGTCATTCTCTTCACATTGCTAGCGTTCACCACTTGAGAAAGAGGTCTAATGTTTGGTGTATGGAGGAATGGGGAAGGTTGGTGTTTTTGTTTTGATGTGATGGTATATTTGAGTGGAACCTATTGGCTAAATATAGAAGGGTTTTTATTAGTATATTTTTCCTCATACAATCTAGCTAGGGCCACACCTTTTGGAATGAATTATGGGCCCTGAGCAATCACGTCCCTTTGGATTTCTGGTTTTTACCCACTCAAAAAAACAAACCAACAGTGCATCAGTTGACAAGCATGTAACTCGGTTTGATAAAGCTATGAATGAATGGTACAACTCACTCACCGATCCAGTTTGGGACAACTTGAACAAAGTAGAGAAAAATCAATGAAAGCACCAACGTAATAACCAGAGAAAAATCACCAAAAAAAACACAAGGCTAGTTGGATACATTCTCAGTGTATTATTCAAATTCCGAAATGGATACAAGGACAAGGAAAAGGGTCGCAACTGAGTATGAGTCATACCTTACACTCACTAATGGAATTCAGACGGAGACAAGAAAGACATATAGAAAGAGAATTCAGTACAGAAAGGTTACACCCTGATTTCCCTCTTTTTTCCCACCTCCATGATCCTTAAATCATGTAATCTTAACATAGTCACCTCACTTTCCGTTAAGCACCTTCTCTCTCTCAATCTTACGTGTGTCCCTTCTTTTTTGATCCTGTGCCATGTGTCACATGCCTCCAATTGACGCCGATTCTTCCCCTTTGTTGCTTGATCCTTAAATAACTTCTTTCTTTATATTTGAGTCCCTCACACCATCCTATCTAGGGCTTACTAGCAAAACCTCCTAACCAAGTGGATCCTATATCAACTACTATGACCAAATTATATTATATAAGCATATACACAATCACTTTAAAAGTTCCTTAAAATTCACTTACTAAGAGATCCCTTTTTAAATCTAGAGCCCGTCACCAAATCCCCCTATTAGCACCTTGAACTTCTTAAGACACCGTATTAGTGATTTTTGTCAATGTCATCTTTCTTAAAAGAAAAAACAAAACATTCATGTGTGTAAATAATTAGTATCTCGTAATGATTTCACAAACATCATCAGCAACAACAATAAAGGCGCCTTTTCTCTATTACTCTCACCACTCAAACACAATTCCTGTGTTCTCGTTCTCTAGCAAAGTCAGCAACTTTTGGGGCCAAAGACGCCACATTGTCAATCAACAAAAAAGAAAGCCAACCAAACCATTGAACAAACTCAGTCCAAAAAGGACAGACAACAAAAACAATCAAATTTACAACTTCACTACAAAATTTCACAAACCCATATTTTAAACAATAAAATAAAATTACCATGGCGGGCTTTCCAGCAACAAGTGAAGCACATTGTGCACCACCCCATCAATGAAAGGGGGTTTGAATGTGTAGAGCTCCAATGTCAATGTGCAGAGGAAAAGGGCAATAGAATTTTTCCCGCCAAAGCTTCACAGCGGATGAACTTGGGAAAACCCGAAACAGCATTTGCTTCGTTCTGCAGAATCTGATTCTATTTGCTATTCAATTTTATTGTTTCTTGGGTATTGGTAAAATTTAAAAGTATATAAAAAAATTATTTTATTATTTTGATTTATCTAGTATTAATTAAAATTAACCACATTGATGCTAAAAAAAGTAACTATATTTTAACAAAGAAAAAATAAGTGTTTAAGTTACCATATGTGAAATATTGTTAGTTTTGAACATTAGAATTCTATTACAATTTTTTCTTTATAGGATACTTCAGAAAATTTTAAAAATGTGTTTTTAAAATCATTGAATTTAATTTTTTAACGATGTCAGAAAAGAATAAGTAAACTAGGGTTATAGTACATTTTAATATCTAAAATATAAAAATAATTATATGAGTATAACTAATAAAACTAAATTGGTATGAGTACCATGTGAAGAAGTTAAGTTAAACTTTTAAAATAAAATAAAAAATGCATTCATTATTGTATTTTCTATCGAAATTGTTTTAGTTTTTATTGGTCAAAATAGTCAATGATTTGTATGCGAACAAATTTTTAATTTAACTTTTGAGGATTTAAAATGTTAGAAAAATATTTACTAAAACCAATTTTGATAAAAAAAAATAAAGGAACCAAAAGCAAATTTTCCTTTTATCGTTATGCATTAATTATAAATATTATTGTTAAGGAACAAGAAAATAGTTGATTTTGAAGTACAAGAACCAAGAGTGATTTTCTTCAATACTACTATCTATGTCAAATAAATTGATGAGGAGTTCTAACAATAAAATAAATATATTATGTGTTGAACAAGGTGTCTTGATTTCTCCAAATCTAAGTGGAATGCACGAAGATCCTTGTTGCTGGTTGTGTGTGTCTAGAAGTATTTCAATTTGTTAATTCACTCTTAATGATGATCCAAGGTTAATTAAAGCTTAAACATTTTGAAAAAGATGAGTTTTCTAATGAGTGTGAAAATTCAACCTGTTGAAATGTCGATTCAACCAAACACTTAGTGGTTTTTGAAAAGGATTTGAAAAAACTTGACTTTGTTGTCAAATCGATTCAACCGATTGATTCGTGATTTCAATCGACTGATTTTCTAAAAACCTTAACAAAATTCTATTAAGTTGTACAAATCTGATTTAAATGATTCAAACTGATTTTGGTTACTAAATTAAATGCTTTGACCAACTGATTGGAGTATAAAAAAGTTGTTTTACGCTCGTGGTCATGAATTCACATAAGAAAGTTCAATCAAAAGAGTTTTTCAAGATTTTAAAGTGCTTTGGATCATTCTCAAGTGTGGAATAGGATTGTCCTGTATTCTCTGTACTTTTAACCTTTGATGGTACACAGGTGTATTCCATTCCTTTCTTTCTTGATCACTGTATTTCTGTGTGACTTGGTGTTGTGTAGTTTCAGAGGTTGTTCTGAAAATTGTGTGGTGTTGCCAAAGGTGGTGTGTGTTCTTGAAGGGTTCAAGATCATCACTTTGGTGTGTTGTTTGTAATCAAGATTTAATTACTTAATGAATTCTCAGTGGTTGTTGAGGACTGGATGTAGCTCTTGATAAAGAGTGAACCAGTATAAACATTTTGTGTTAATCTTTCTATCCTTACTCTCTTTAAAACTACTTTAGCTTTGATTTTATAAACTGCTGGTATAAACAACTAGTTGTTTCGCAAAAACAACAAGTTGATTTTCTGCAATCAAACTAAAAACAACTTTCTAATTGGCTGAATTGATTTCTAATTGATTAATTCTTCATTTTCTTTCAAGAAGATCATACAATGATGATTCTTCCTCTAGCTCATCATCAAATGGAGATGAAGAGGAAAATTTGTGCTTGATGGCAAAGGGAGAATCAGAAACAAGCAGTGTAAGTTCCAGCACTTCCATAAACTTTGGAAATTACAGCCAACTTCATGATGCTTTTAAAAAGACTCATGAAGAAGCTAATAGGCTGACCCTTTTGAATAACCAATTGAAAGACTTGAATAATTGGTTGGAAAACAGAGTCAAAACGTTGAAAGAAGAGTTGAACTATTCAAAAACTAATTTTGAAAATCTGGAAATGATTTACAAAAACTCATCTTGCAAATGTGACTCTAGCTTTTTTGAAAATTGTGAATCACTTGAAAAGAAAGTCCACTATCTTTTAAAAACTATGGACAAGTTTTCCAAAGACCAATCAAACTTTGAAATTGTTCTTGCATCTCAAAAATGTGTTTTTAGCAAAGTTGGACTGGGTTTTAATCCACACAGCAAGAACAAATCAGTTTTAAAGCCATTTTCTAGCTTCTTTGAAAAACAACCGATTGATTTGTCGAAACAACCGGTTGTTTCGTGCTTTTACTGCATGAAGAGGGGCCACTCTGTTACATTCTGCAGAGTAAGGAAATATTATGTTCTTAAAGGTATTTTAAAGTGGATTCCTAAGGTTTCTAAGGTTCCCAAGGTTCCTACTAACACTCATGGATCCAAATTTATAAGGGGACCAAATCTTGCTCCTTGATCTTGTTTCTTGCAGAGTTCTTTGACAACAAACTAGCACTTATGATACCTGGATTGTGGTTGTTCTAAAGCACATAACAAAGGATAAATGCAAGTCTGTCAAATTTATTCCTTAAGCAAGAAAATCATGAGAAATACGGGGTTAACAACAAAGGCATTCTTGGGAATCAAGAAAAACTTGGATTAAAGAAGAGGTGCTATGATGAAGACTAATCAAAGTGATGCTTATTATTTTGGTTCAGAAGCATACACCTTACTCATATTCTTGACAAGTAAAAAATTCATTATCCATGTAAAGTTGTCTCTGTCCAAAGCTTTTTATGAATTACAATCACATTGGTGGTCATGGGGTTGATGAATATTTATAAATGTGATTACATTTGGAGTCTTCACCTTGCTTGGAGGTGGTGAATGCAAATATATCTTTGAAACAACTAGAATATTTGTTCTTAGCAGAAGAGAAAATATTTCTACCAAATCCACCTCTTGATCAAATTTTAGAAGTTGAGAGACTACTGCTTACATTTGCTTGTATGAGTGGTTTCAACTGTTTCAGATGGATGTGAAGAGTGCATTTCTCAATGGAATCATCAATGAAGAAGTATATGTATCACAATCATTCGGCTTTGAAAATCACCAACATCCTAACCATGTGTATAAGCTGAAAAAGGCCTTGTATGGACTCAAACAAGCCCCAAGACAGTGGTATGAGAGGCTTAGCAATTTTATCGTGTCTCTTGGCTATGAGAGAGGAAAAATTGATAAGACTCTTTTTATTAAAAAGTCAAAATCTACCATCATTTTGGTTCAAATTTATATTAATGATATCATATTTGGTGCTACTAATGATTGTCTATGTGAAGAATATGTGGCAGCTATGCAGGAGGGTTTGAAATGTCTATGATGGGAGAGGTATCCTTCTTTTTAGGGCTGCAGGTCAAGTAATCAAAGGATGCATCTTCCTAAGCCAAACCAAATACTGTAAGGAGATTCTCAAACCCCCTGCATCCATGTTGCTCATATCACCCACAATTAACGTTGCTATCTCATCAGTTGTAGGGGTATTGTACACTCTTGGATCTTTGAACCGATGTCTAAATAACCTCAATCCAAAATCTAAATATACATCGGTATGTACAAAATCTCTGACCCTTCTAAAACTTTTTACCAGAACATTGTTCTCATCAATCATCTTCATAAGATCTTGAATCAATGATTTATCATCAAGTATTTCAAATTGGACCTACATACAATTTAAATAAATATTTAGTTCAAAATGATCTTATAAATGAATTTGGTTAAGATAAAGTAACCTAATGTAACACATATTCAAAGTGAGATACTCTGTTTGAGACTTCATTTTGAGTATCATATATGTAAAGTTGTGCAAACTTGGGAGTTGATCCACTCCCAAAGAGTAAGCTTCCAATCCTATGATAGTTTTGTCCATGCAGAATAAATTGAGGAGGTCCAAATCCATCATTTACTGAAGACTGAACTTTTCCTCCAATTGAAGTAAATGAAAACATACTATTGTAACTTCTAATATTTTTTAGATAGTGTTGGCTTCATGTATCTTGACCATTTAATAACTCTAGCATCAATTTAGGAGGTTCCTTTTTGGCAACATATAGAAAAATCAACCTTTAGGTAAGTCTTTGCTTTCAGAGATCTTTCTTCATACCACACATCGGTCAAACAATATTCACATTGAATATTAGGTTGTCCAAATGAAAGAATATCTATTGTGAAAAATTAAATAAGGTTATATATTACCTTGACATAAATGTAATTAATTTGCATAGAGAAGTTACAGTTAGAGACATGCACCTTCATTTTAAGCTTTTGAATACAATTGGGAAGTGTAAACTTCTATGCTCTCATCTAACAACAAAACACAATAAAACAAAGTTTTGAAACAATTAAATAAACTAAAATTAACATTTAAAAAATTATTATTACCATTCTTTGTTTCATTTTGCACATCTTCAAAATTCAAGCTCTTAGTCACTGATTGTAGGATTTCAACACTGTATGTATTGGGCCTCTTATCTAAGTTTATTGTGTTATTAACTACACTTCCTAGATTGAAATTACCTATACAAAATATGTTCAAAAGTGCAATTACGTAAGTATTAAAACATTTTGTAAGTAACAAAGTCAATATCAATTTGCATTGACTTTTAGTCATCTTAAATAAAACATATTTATATATTAATTTAAACGCTTCGAATTTATTGGATTGAAGGAATAAATGTATGAACATCATTCATTGTTTAAATTTATATTTGTAGTACTTCTTCCTAGGTGATATTTTTTGTGCAACCCAGCAATTAAGTTTTTGCTATTTCCTCCTGCATCTTTTGCAACATCTGGATTAATACAAACAAAAGATCATGTTTGTATATTAGTATATGCTTAAATTTGTACTATCAGTATAAATTGTAATCAGCCTAAGTGAATGAGGCGTTATGAACTCACCATGAAGTTGTTCTATAAGGAAAAATTGGGCATTAATAATTGTTACCATTGATGACAATACTTTTGTAGTTGAATGCATGGTGTTGAATTCTTTGTTAGGAGTCAGGTTTTCAGAGACTGGATAATCTGTGCCCATAATACCGGATGATTGACAACAAAATTGTTGACTTGAGTTGGCAGTAGTTTGACCTAAAACAAATAATTCAAATCAATAATATGAATTGTGTTTAGTACTATAATTAGTAAACAATGCATTGTAAGAACATGATGTAATTAACAAACTTAAGAGGTAATTACATTGAATGACCTATTGTGAGAGTTAAACGAAATGAAATGTCATTGTTAGAAATGAATTGATTGAATGGTTTAATTTTTTTTTTTACAATTGAATTTAGTTTAGCGTTAATTTTAAATGTAATTGTAATATACATATAGGTATAATATCTGGTCTTTTGATATTTGTATTGCGCAATTGAGACTGTATATTTTTTTCTCTTGTGCCATAGTTTGCATCATCAAGATCCAAAACTAAAACAAAGTAATTAGAAAAATAAAATATATAGATAAGATAGTGTAGTTTGAACTAAACAAAATAGATAAAATTAAGTGTACCATCACTTGTCTCATATAAGGATATTGTTTTCTAATTTTGTTGTTTTGGTTTTGTTGTTCTTCCATTTGTGGCATTTTCAGGATGACAAACTAAAGACAATAAATTAGAAAATTAAATAAAAAAATGTATAGTAAGATATGAAATTTAAACTAAAACAAAACATAAAATTCAGCTTACCATTGTTTATCTCAATTAAGGGTTCTCTGTTAGGCATGACATGTTCTGCAAATAACAATACATTCTATTATACATATATGTAAATATAAAATAAGATAGCGTAGATTCAATTTAAGCTCAAATGCTTAACTCAGTTAATGGTATTTCATTTGGAATGACATGTATTGGAAATAACAATAAATCGAAAATTCTAATACTATAATTAAAAAAATGGATTTATTGGGTGGAAAAAGAAAAAAACCATATAAGAATGTTTCTAGTATATGGTATCATAAAATGTTTTTTCATTGTTTTGGCTAGGATATAATATTTACGAATAAAAACTACATTGATATGGATGTTCACAAAGAAAATGAAGAGCATATATGACTCAAGAAACCTAAATATAAATGTAGTTCTTTTACCTGATACATAATTGTTTGTCTGAGAATGGGTAACAATTCTAATTGTAGTAAACTTTCTCTTTCTCTTGAGTTCCTCCATAAGTTCAGAGGGTATTGTACTCAAAGCAAACTATTTTCAGAGGATACAAATGTTGTATTGTTAAAATTACTTAGAGTGTAGACTATCTTTCTTTTAGCGCCAATTTTTAGGATACATTTGGAGGAATATTTAGTTCCTTATGTTTCATTACTTTGACATAATATAGTTAATAAAAATACTTATGGAATTAGTTACTGTGCACAATATATATGTCGGAGGAAAAAGTTAATAACTTTTGAAAGTAAAAAAGTTAATAACTTTTGAAAGTATATGAAGTTAAAAACAAAAATCAATTAAACATTTAATTGAGTGTAATTAATACCAAAAACTAAATATAATATTTGATTTCATGGACGATTAATAAAAAAAAACTAGACATGGAACTTATTTGAAGAGCTCATATGGTTTTAATGTGGTTTCAATGTAACTATATTTAATTATTCAATGTTGTTAAATATAAAAAAAAGGTATTTTTCATCAAGGATACCAGTTGTACTCTTATCCATCATGTTGTGTAATAATCAAACCAATCTCAAAATATACCCTAATTAAAAAATTATAATAAAAACAATAAACTGAATTAGCAATTTAGGTAGTATCAGTGTCAAATCATGAGAGGTCATGCAATGAATGAATGGAAGTCAATATCTAAAATGAGAACTTAACTTTTAAACTGTGCAAACAAATTTGCTTTTCTATTTCAAAGAACGTGTTTCTATTTTAAGCATTGTCATTAATGAAATTCTTGTTTGACTTTAGAAAAAGCCCACCTGCAGGGAAATATACTTGTAAGGTTGTATACATAACAGATTTAAACTAGCAAGTATTTCTAAACAATAACCTTAAACAATTTCCAAGCAAGTTGTCAAAAAGATGAAACGAAAGCACAACATTTTAAACATTGATAGGATTATCTAAGAACAGGAGTATGCAAAGAAATGGGAACTTTACGTAGGTTTCTTCTGGACAATTGAAAAACAACATTTTTGTTTAACAAAAAAAAAATGAACACTTGCAAGAATACCTAAAATTTGTATAGGAGCCACAAAAGTTCCCCTTTTACTTACATTGTCGGTTTCCATAAATGGGCATTGATAGCCTGGAATGCCTAATTTCAGAAAAAAAGAGAAATGATTTTAACCTTAAACTTGTGAATGATTTTTTAATGAAATGCTTTAACCTTAAATCTGTGAACTAAATGCATGTAAAAAGGAAACTTTAATTAATATTTGTGTGCATAATCAACAAATATCCAAAATTACTTTCATTTTCGATTCCATGCATACCTCTAAAGTGGGTATTGATACTAAGTTTTTATGTTGTAGAGCTTATGGATACTAAGAATAAAGATATAAGAAAGTAGAAATGAAAACAACAAAACCCACTGGATTATGCTAAATGTAGAAAAGAAGTAAGTCAAACTGCTGGAAGCACACACGTTGAAAACTAAGGTTGTTTCTCTGCTAGAAAAAAGATAACTTTACTTTGAATATTGAAATTCGTACAGATGAAAACTGGACAATGAATTGGGAAGTAAGCTTAGAAGACCCAATGGTTTATTTGGTGTTTCCATCCAATGTCTAACTTATTTATTTATTATTCTTATTCTTATTTTAAGTTAAATAAGTTTCAAAATATTTTTATTTTTATTTGTAAATTGTATTCATTTTGATGGCTAATTATGTTACTTTAAAAGTGTCTGTAATATTATTATATTATTATACTTGAATTCATTTTTAAAATAAAATTAAAAAGTCATTTCTTCAACTAATTTGAAATTTAATAGACAATTTATTAATGGTATTTAAAATTTCATAAATAGTATATAAATTGAAGATTTAAATTTTGTTTTATTTTCTTATTATAATAATTAATATAATTTAGAAATTGTTCATAAAGAAAAATTTACTTAAAATGTGAGGAATTCAAATTAAATATAGTACATAAACAATTTATGATAAGATTACATAAGTTTACAATGTAAGTAGTACAACAATTATAAGAAAAAAAAGGATGTCATTAATTGTCTCCATAACATTTACATTTTAATAATTTCAAGAAATTTAAAATGTTGCCCATAAATATATAAATTTGAATGTTGGCCACCAACTTCATGATATAGATACATCTCCCAAAATATCTTTCACTAATATCTGCAACTAAAAGTAATAATTTATGTAAAACGTATAATTAATTACATTATAGGAGCACAGTTTAAGTAAAACTGATAAAGAAAAATGTGTGTTTCTTAACAAAAACATGTTTTAAGTGAATGACATATTAAATTATTCCACCACCTTCTTTAATATAAATTGAAATCAAATATAATACAAATGATAATATATTAATACAATCATATAGTACTTATAGAAACAAAATGAAATTTTAAAATCCATATATCATAAGTAAAAATGTATGCCTAAACTTGTCAAACAATCAAACAATATAATCTATTACTAAGTAATTAATAATGAATAATATAATCTCAGTCACCATTCCACAATATTAAGACAAAATAAATAACAAGTAAAAATAATGAAAGTTTTATGAGTTTAATGTACTGACAAGTGTTATAGCGTTAAGAATATATAATAATGCCAACACATTATAAACACGCCTGATAATGAATGAAAATTTAAAAAGAGTATGTATCGAAATTTGAAGTAATGCCTACAACAAATACAATGAAATGAAATCAAATAAATAAACATAATAACAATAAAATAAACATAAATATTAATAGCAATAAACTATTCTGGTTTCCAACAAAGAGAAACCTTTTCCCTAAGTGGGAAAGATAAGAAATAAAAAAACTGAAATAAAGCACAAAAAGTAAATAGTTTTTCCCTTTCAAAATAATAGAAAGGATTATCCCATAACATTAAGAAATCTAATTATACACTTTTTCTTGTCTTTTATAGTGACTTCTCATGAGTAGCAGAACCCTAATATTAGAATAAGGCATCATCATATGACATTCAAATATAATTTTGTCGCCTTTACGAAAGGAATGAAGACTACAAAAAACTTTCCAGCCCTTGACCAGAGAACTTCCATTGATGTGTACAAAAGACAATTTCATGTCAAAATGTTCAAAGGGACCCTTGGTCAGCGATTCCCTCCATTGAACTTCCTTCAAATAACGATTAACATCACTTTGACAGACCGCTCCCATAAAAACAGTTATATGGAAATAGCTTTGACCAACGTAACGGAAGAGTATAGGGTGGTCGCCTTTAAAGCCATAAAAAGAACTCAAAGTCGACCATCCATCCAAAATTTGGGGAGACAGTATATCCTGGTTATAATATACTATATGGATGTTCCCTGCACTATCTGCAAGGGTCCACTCCTCACCAAGTTCTCCTTGGTATTGAATCGCGAATGCATGATCAACATAACCATTATATCCATTATGAAAAATAAAAGAAGTCAACAAATGCATTAACGGTATAAAAGTAGGTATTTAATAAAATAAAATAAAAACTACATACTTCTCCACGGATGTTCATTGATAAAAAAAGACCTCGTGTATCAATGTCAGGAATTTCTTCAGGAGTATAAGCCATCAAAGTTAATAATAAACAATGGAGGATGAAGCAAGATGCAACAATAATATAGAAATATAAAAATGTAGAAAAAAGAAAATAGTAGGATTTTGAGTAATAAAAATCAAAGTGCGTTACGTATTTATAGCCAAATATCAGTCATGACCCTTTGATATCCATTATCTCAAACAACATATCCTTTTAGTTCAATTTTAATTTTAATAATTTAAAATTAAATAAATAAGAAAATAGTCTATCATGAATAGAAATAAGAAGAATATGTTACCTGTCGTTATTCATACACTATTTATTTTTGACCTTTCAATTTTCCACGGCCTTATACAACAAGAATTTTTCCATTCAAGTATAGTATTAAACAATAAATAAATAATAAATAATTACTAAAATTAATTTCTTTTTTATAACAAATAATAATAATATTAATCAAACATTTATTCTTATTTACTATTAATTAGTATTATATTACATATTATATGAAAAATGTAAACAATTAACATAAAATAATAATATCGTTTAGAATTAATAATTAATAATAAAACACATAGGCTAATAGTTTTTACCTACTCTATGATATTATTTTTGTAATATATATATATATATATATATAATATAATATATAATATATGTATATATAATTAATATATTAGTAATTAATATATATAAATAATAAAAATATTATAAGGACTTTAAAAGAAAAAGTCAAAACTGAAATAATATTAAAATATACATAAATTGAAATGATTACTTACTATCATATCTAAGAAAAATGCATAGAAATGACTACATTGAAAAGAGTGTATTGAAAAGAGTGTATAAGGGATTGAGAACGATAATGGAAAAATAAATAAAATTAAAGAATGCATTAATTGCTCTGACAGTTATTTAATTAAAAATGACTTAGTTAAAACAAATTTATGTGAATACAATAACAAAGATAAAATAAGAAAAAGCCCACTAAAATATTTATGACATCTCTAAAAAAACTATTAAAAACACATATAAAAGATAAATGTGCAAAATAAATAAATGTGCACAATAAATTTGAAACACATATATAAAAAAGTTGTAAGAAATAGTCATACATACTTGTAATAATTTGTTTTCTTAAAGGAAAATATTATTTAAATAGGCTTAAAAAAATGGAAGAACATATTAGTTATAGAACTTGATTATAAGAAAATTGTAGAATAATTATAACATAATTGACATACTTGTAAGATTATGTGTCTAACATACTTCCAAAAACCAAGCCATTATATTAATTACACAAAAACAAACTGACCTTCTTAAGTAGAAGGTCAAAATAGATAACTTTAAAAAACTATTATAATGTCAAAATTAACTATAACGTAATTACGTACATGAAACATAACACCCATTGATGAAATCAGCAATATTAAATAAACAAACTTTGAAATGTAATTGTACTAATACATAATAATATGTTGTGATTAGAAATTTAAAAAAGTCAACAAAGTTACAAATACAAACTAAAAATGTCTAAGACTGGCACGAATACATGAAAAATCATCATTCATCATTAACTTCAATATGAAATTATAGTACTTCCTTTTCGATCTTGATATTTTTCCTTAATACCCTCAATGGGACATCATCTTTGGTTGTGTGCGCAGGTGAAACAAGATCTCTTTTAAGCACTGGAGAATGCAATTCAACAGATTCATTGGAAAATTTATTAAACAAATCTTGCAACATTAAGTACAAATATTAGTAAGATTAAATTATTTAAATTAATCATTTAACTAAAAAATACCTAAGGAAGTGCTATAGAGGAATCATCCTGTTCAACATCCTTAATACTGCATAGTCTTTTCTTATGAGAATGAAGTTCCTTGGCAACATCAAAATTAAATTAAAAGATATACATAACTAATTTGGAAATAAAATGAAAAAATACAATAAAATAAAAATACATACCACACTTTCAAGACCACCATCAGAAAATCTTTGGATAATACTCTCATTAATACAATTTTTTTTTACACGGAATGATTGCTCAAACCTGTTAGATTGATCTTTAACACAACCAACTTTAAACAGCACAACTTTGTCTATCAAAAGACACAATTCTTTGGGTAGTACACCACAGGCAGCGTTCTAAAAATATAAAAACAAAAATATAAATTTATATACCAACCTTTTCTTATATGCATCAATAAACATATCCACTATTGGAAAATTACCTTGTCATGACTATCAAATAATTTCTCACAAGATTTATTGACAAGTGTAGTTGCATTCCTGTCAAAAAGAACAAAAGTGGTGGAGTCTATATCATCCATTACTCGCACCTTCAGCTTATACCTGAGATATAAAATACAAAAAAGGATTAACAAATATAATATAAATAGATGTTATTAATATAAAAAGTAATGAAAATAAATTATGGCATTTACAAAGAATACCTTGGTTGCACTTTCATAACATGCTTATTACACTTCTCACAAAAAAACATTTTTGAATCCAGGCAAACGACTTTATTGCATAAGCAAGCCATGTACTACCATTCATCATTAGCTACAATATGTTTTATAGCAGCTAAAACAACAAAAGAGCTTTCCTGAAAACCAAAAGAACTTCTGAACTTAAATCATACATAATCCATTTAAATAAATTGCTAAAACACAATAGTGATACCTCCTTGCAATCCTTCAGGCCTTGAATAGTGTTTCTTGGAATCAAGTGGATGAATTCATCATCAACATTATGTTTTCCAGAATCACATAACTGACTCAGCCCTTGAGTAGGAAACTTTGTAATTTCCATCATCCTACACATGTTAAATTTGTGATTAGAAAGTGTCATAATTTTGAAGTATTGAATGACAAAATACGTATTAAAGTAACATTTTCTTAATTTCGGTTGCCTTTTTAGGCTGTATGTTATATTCTATTTTCGTACAGTCCAAATAGTTTTGGAGACAAACCTTGTCTACAATGAAATAAAATGCATTATGTTATTAGAAAATTCTAAAAGAATAATAATAAAAAAAATAAGTTACAGTTTCATGAGTTAATACCTTGGAAAATCTTTACTTTAGCAAATTGTACACTGATGACCACATTTTGTAACTCTTCAGATGACAAAAAGGCATTGAGCTTGATGACTTTTTACGACAAGTGCACCGCTTTGTCAAAAGTAATAATTGTCCATAAGAGCGGATATCGATCCCACAAGGAACAGTGAATAATCAAGTACAATAATCGCTAAATATAGAACAAAACAATTAAAAGTGTGTTGAAAGTGGTTGTGTTGGCGATGATCAATAAGAAAACAAACAAAGAATTAGTTGTTTCAAGTTGGAAAAATAAGGATTAGGTTTCATCTCTCTCACTCTCATGTATTTTGATTAACATGTCAATATTAAGTTCTTTGATTGAAATTGATGCCCGTATAAAAATCATTTATATCGATTCCTCGCATATAAAATCCTTAAGAATGTTTCCTAACTATCGATCCCTCGCATAATTATAAGAATAACTTAGAACGAAGCTCAGACGTTAATAACAATTAACATTTCAAGTCTATTCCTAGCACTCAAATATGTTAAGTATTGTTGTTTAGGTCCAAACCCTAAAAATACCTCCCGGTCAGATTTAAGATTCTCATTTTGTCACGGAAAGTTAAAAGTAAAACAACAATACCAATAATCAATCAAGAACTGAATATTAATATATAAGATATCACCTCAATACATAAGTGTTTGAGTAGATTACTCTCAATCCCAAAGGGTAGAATTAACCTCGCATACTTCTAACACCTTCCATTCTCCTAATTGGGTTACAATTCACTATGTGGTGTTTTTCTCTCAATTTGGCACACTAGGGTTAAGCCTCTAGCCCTCTATTTATACTAGTTTTCTAGGGTTAGGTTGTTTTCTGTGTCGCGCTAATGGGCTAAAGGATAAAACATAAAGAAGGCCCAATCTTTCATTGCATCTTTTTCCATTCTGAGATCTTCCAGCTTTCTCTATTTAGCTCAAATTATTCTCCTTTACTCCAAATGCTCTTATTCAAATAAAGCTCATAAAAAATATAAAAAGGTATAAATTCATAAATTAAGGATTATTTTATATGTAAATTAGCAATAAATCCTCATAAGTGCCTATATTTTAGTATGAAATATTACTTAAATTAGGCACTTATCAGAGCTCATCAACATAATTGCCAAATAACGTACACTTCATGCGCAAGTTTTTTTTTTATCAGCAAAGAATTAAATTAATAAAAAGGAGATACTTCAGGGGTTGGGTATCCCAACCCATTTAAAGATAAAGAGAATGACACCTATCTATATCTAGAACGGGCACCATTACCCTTTCTAAATGTACCTACCAGGAACAAAAAAAAACATACTCCACCTAGAACATGAACCATATCCTAGATGGCATGTTGTTGTAAATTAAAATTAAAATTGTAAGAACACATATTTTGGATTAGTTGTACTACAAAATATTAGCTTACTCATCAGCTTCAATGGAAATCACATTTAACTTAGTTGATGAGCCTGTTCTATTAATCTCTCTCAGTGCCTACACCGGTCAGTAAACCAATAACATCTAGAAAAATGAAATTATGTAAGAACATATGGAAAAAAATATGTTGAACCCAAACCATAATAAGTAAACTTAGCAACTAAATAATCAGTATAAAAAATAGGGGCTCTTATCACAGACATTGCGGTGTACTGAAGTATTCCACATGATACCAGATCATTACCTACACAGCTTACCTTAATTCCAAATTGGAAATTAATTTTGTACTTGTGAGAGGTTGTTCTATAAGATCCTGGATTAGTTTCCACACTAAAGGAGTTGAAGGAATAAACCTTATCCTCTAAAATATGATTTTGAAATTTATAAATTAGTGTTTTTCTAACATAAACATGAATTCTATCACCCTGAAAGAGAACATATAAGATTAACCATGATTAGAAAAATTGATATTAATATTTGGTAGAAGACAATAAGAAAGGAAATGATAGAATAGTTCACCTCCTTATCTTGAATCACCATTTCCAGTGAGAATGGAAACTTGATTTTCTTGAAATTCGAGACAAACCACAATCGAATTACTCTTGCTATTAGAATCCAATTTTCATTTTCTGGATTGACGTCTTTTATTGAATTTGTATTTTGTCTTAACAAAGACATTGCAAGGATGACTTTTTAAGTAAAAGGAAAATGCAGAGTGCAAATGCTGATGATAAATGTGATTCCAAAGAACATGCCAAGCATGTATTTATATAAAAGATGTTGTACTTATTTACTTTTAAAAAGAAAAAAATAATTAAAATTTACAATTCAAAATGACTACGAATAGTGAGAAAACATAATAAGAGTATTGTGACACAAAGAAACCATTTCAATATTGTTTTTCCACTCCAAATAACATGTTTCTACTTTAAGCATTCCCATTAATGAACTTATTTTTTGACTTTAAAAAAAGAAACATGCAGGGAAATATAATTGTTAGGTTGTATACAAAAGAGACTTTGACAGACATCTATCTATAAACAAATCACGTTAAACAACCTTACCTCCATGCAATATGTAAAAGAGATGAAAACTAAAGTACACAATTTAAAAAATTTACAAAATGATGTTACAACCCTAGAATTGTAAAAAATGGAAACTTTACGTAGGTTTGTTTTGCATAATTGCAAAAGATCCTTTCTGCTTAATATAAAAAAAAGGAACCTTTGCTTAGGAAATCTATCTATAATACACAAAATGCAAGAATACAAACTTGACGTAATAAAATTGACTTTTCAAACCCTGATGACTACGAAGAGTGAAGAATGTAAGTATCATGAAAAAGGAAAAATCTTATAAATATACATAAAAAGGTTTAACACAGTTTGGGAAAAATGAATATGCTAAGCAAGACCCTAAGCCCTAAACATACTAGAAAAGGTAATGTGGTGTTCCGAAATGTTAAAATAATCACAATCCATGATGAATATGAAAACATATAAAACAACATAATTGTAAGTTCTTACCACTTTCATTTAATGATGTAGTATTGTTTTCCCATGCGTACAAAAGAAAGAGAAAATCTCACCTTGGTGGTTGATATACCGTGGATTCAAGTTGACAATGATGGAAATGAAGGAAACCCTATGAAAGTAGCGGTGGCCGAGACAGAGCAAATGTGAGAAACAAAAATAGAGAGCCATATTCATCAGGTAAGTTAATCAAGTGATAAAAAAAATGTAGGAGAGGCACTGAAGGAAGAAACCCTTTGTGTACACAATGACCAAAGATGAAACTTTTACTTACCTTCTCGATTCATGTAGAAATATAAAGCACAAAATCCACTTGTGATGATAAATCACTGTATACAAAAATCTAGAACATCGTAAGGACTCCGCAACAATGTAGACAACACAATAAAGAAATCCCTAAGAAGGCATGAAAGTAAATGCATTTTTTAAGAAAGGCTTTTTATGTGTTGGAAAAAGTATGAGTTGCCTTTAATTGATTGTTCGTGGACTTAAAAAATGGACAATGAATTGACACTATGCTTACAGACCTAATGGTCCATTTGCTTTTTCAAAAAAGTTCCTCACACACACCGAAATTAAATAACATTAAAATCTTTTGTATTTGAATTGTTTTAAAGATTAATGTTCTTATGTTCGTACTTATGTAATATTATTATATTATTATACTTCATTTTTCATTATTTCAAAAAATGGAACCTTGCTCTTTTCAAAGTTGTTAGACAATTACTTTGTGTTATGTAACTATTCTTGTCGATTGACCTGGTCGCCGGTAGACTCTAGAAATAGGCTATGACTCTGTCTGCCTCTACTGGAATTTGCTTTCCTTTGGGTGTTGCAACGTGGCTCTGTTGAAACAGAGGGAGTCCTACATGTTGATTGCACTCCGACGATCAAGTCAGTATAGGGCTTATAGAAACAATGAGTAAGTAAGTAAGTAGTTTCATTCTTAGAAATGGTGTACCTTTACCAGGGATCTCAAGTCCCTTTTATAGACTACTTTTAGGTTACTTCTTGTAACAACTCTTCTCTCATGAGAACCTTATCTCGAGTGAAAGTAGGTCTGATGGGAGGAGATTCTGTTACAATGTGCGCAACCTTCGTACGACAACTACCTAAATCTTTCCTCCTTGGAGTGCATAATCTTAACAGCATGGTCGCAAGGGTACCAACTCATGTACCAACATCAGGGGGCCTATCTGTCCACTGTAGGCATACAAGCCTTTCACGTATCATACATGCAACTTATTCCTAAAACCCTAGCGCTCTTGGGCTTAGGCGTTTTTAGAGAATATTTTACTTGTGCTAGACCCGAATGTACTAAACACACCACTCATACTTTTTCGCTGATCAGGCCTTATACACGTTGAGTATATGAACGAACCTCAACGCACACACACCTAAAGCCCACTTACGTGGCCCATTAACTCGACCAGACCATCGAGCTGACCTGCTTGACATAGGTGCCGATGTCCAATCACTGAGCACTGAGCTCAGTACTGTAGTCCAGTACAGTAACATTTTTCAATTTGTCTTATTTTTTTTATTAAAGTACATAAATTATAGATATCCATGGAGTGAAAGAAATGATAAAGTAACATATTCAAATAGGAAACACAACATAATATATTCCATAATAACAAATAACAAGAAAATTACATTAGTTTAGAATATAATTACTTAGAAGTTCATAATTAAAGAACACTAAATTTAGTCCACAAAATGAACATTACAATAAAAATTCTAGAATTATATTGGTCTCCTGGCCAGCAGCTACATCCTATAGGCTATCTTTAGTCAATCCTGCAATATAATTTTAGAATGTCAAATGTCAAATAAATATTAAATAATTCAAATGATAAAAGTAAAATAAGAATTAATGTTAAAAGTAAAATTAAGTACATCAATTCGAATGAATCAAAATGTATGTTTCATAACATAAATGTGATTTTAGTGAAAGGCACATTAAGTTATGCAACCACATTAAAATTCAAAATGATAAGAAATAAATATTATAAAAAACAATATTACAAAATATTAAGACAAAATAAGCCATGAGCAAAAATATAAATCCTAACTCTGAATGATTTAATTTTGTAAATAACATATACATTACAATAATTTGACTCTTATGCATTTCTCATGAGAAAAATTGTGGTGATGATACGTGTTTAAACTTATCCTGAGAGTCCTCTCTATTTGTATTATAGATAGAGATAGATAATCACAATCAACAATCTAGAATATTAAATGAAAATAAATAAGAAATGATAAAAAAAACATGAAATAGTTTTTATCGGTTTAATGTACTGAATATTTTTATGGCGTTAAGCATATCAAATTATGCCAACACATTATAAATATGTCAGATAATGAATGAAAAATTTAACATATTATGTATGCATATTGCAGGAAACAAATACAATGAAAAACAAAGTAAATCCAAAAAAATAAGTAATAGTTATGAAATAAACCACAAAAATTAAATATTTGTCTTCGTTTCAAAACACTGGAAACGATTAGCCTAAAAGGATAACAAAAAAAGTCTCCACCTTAGTTAACATAAAGGCTTGTCATCAAGAGCAAAACCCTGATATGAGAAGAAGGGTTCCTACTATCGCATTCAAAGATAATTTTGTTGCCTTGATGGAAAGAACGAAGATGACAAAAAATCTTCCAGCTGCTACCAAGTTTGATGGTTCTATAAGGAAACCTTCCTTTTCAAACCTTGCATTCGACCTCCTTCAATAGTCCATGCAACGTAACTGTTGTGAATCTACCTTTGTGAAGATATTCAGAAAATGCAGCAGATATATCCTTCAAGAACATCCAAATAATAAGTAAACAAAAGGAATATAATATAAGGTACGTCATTTTTTTTAAAAAGGAATGCTAAACTCACTAGAAAACTTGCATGGACGTGTACCCGAGACAACTTTATGGAAAAATAGTTAAAGGGACCAATTCTCAGCGGTTCCCTCCCTTCAACTTCGTCCAAATAACGATTTACACCACTTTTAGGGACATCTCCCATATAAACAGTTATATGGAAAGCGTTTTGGGCTACATAACAGAATAAGATAGAGTGATCCACTTCAAAGCCATAAAAATCAGCCAAAGTCCACCACCCATTCATTATTTCTGGAGACAATAAATTTTGGTTATAATGTACTATATGTACATTCCCTGTGCTATCTGCAAGGGTCCACTCATCACCAAGTTCTTTTTGAAACTCAGTAGTGAATGCACTATCAACATACCCAAACTATAAGCTTTAAAATAAAGAATAAAAAGTAAGCAACTATAGAAATTGTGTAAAAGTAGAAATTTAAGAAAATACACACAAAAAATACATACTTCACCGCGGATGTTCATTGAGCAAAACAGACCTCGTGTGTCAAGTCTAAGAATATCTTCAGTAGTAGGCGCCATGAAAGTGAATAATATAACAAGAACAATAAGCAAGAGGGAAAGAAAGTAGGATTCTGAATAATAAATGAATATGTTGAAAGCAGTGTATAAAGAATAGAAAACGGCCACGATATAAATAATAAAAAATACTAAATGAATAATCATTACTAAATAATAAATAAATTATAAAAATAAATAGTTTTAAAATTTTTCAGAATCCCAATTGTTTAATGGTGTGATAATGACTACTTGTTGCACTAAATATCTAAGAAATCTGCATTGGAAGAAGAAATGAATATCTTCAAGCAGTGTATAAAGAATAGAGAACGGTCACAGTATATGGAAAAGGAAAAAATAAAGTTGGGACTTAATTGTTCTAACATGTATTTAATGATGTTAATTATATGCTTCCTATCAAAAAAATGAAAAAGAATAAGAAATAGAGAACAAAGACAATGGAAGATGTTGAATGCATCAAGTAAACAATTAAGTACAGGTTGTAAACAAAAAATTAATTCCCATACCATAAGCAAAACAAAAAAAACATTAAACAGAGACACAAAATCGACACTCAGAAATGCATCATTTGCAAAAATCTAAAGAACTGCATCACTTGCAAAAAAAGTAACAAACACAGAACTAAAAACATATAAAGAAATGAAGTTAAGAATGAGCTAAAATCTTGAACAGAAAACACTACAAATCTCTATCATAAACTTCAATCAGAAAACAAAAATAAACGTTAAACAGAGGCACAAAATCGACACTCAGAAATGCATCATTTGCAAAAATTTAAAGAACTGTATCACTTGCAAAAAAAGTAACAAACACAGAACTAAAAGCATATAAAGAAATGAAGCTAAGAATGAGCTAAAATCTTGAACAAAAAACACTACAAATCTCCATCATAAACTTCGATCAAAAAACAAAACAAAAACGTTAAACAGAGGCACAAAATCGACACTCAGAAATGCATCATTTGCAAAAATCTAAAGAACTACATCACTTGCAAAAAAAAAGTAACAAACACAGAACTGAAAACATATAAAGAAATGGAGTTAAGAAATCGATTGACAGAATGATGGATTACAAAACCATGTATCCCTGGGCTCCTAGTCCCCTTTTAGAAGAAACTTTGAAGTTTACCACTTGTGAGAAAATAGTATTGTATAGGAAGAGCGAACAACACCCTAAGAAGAGATGTCTCTTTTGTAGAGAGGAAAATAAGTTCGTTAGGGTTGTGCCATGTAGGGTAGATGAACCAGTCTGCTGTGATGAGGCATCAGACCCTGATGGCTCTTTCTGTTTCTTCTACTCCACCGTATTCAAAAATCTTCTTCTTCGCCTACCCCTTTACAACTTCGAAAGAGCCCTCCTTAGAGAAATCAACATCACCCCCGCCCAGCTACATCCAAATAGTTGGGCGTTTGTTTAGGGATTTTCCATCCTATGCCACAACTTTGGCCATCTGCCATCTGTGGAAGTGTTCTTATACTTCTTCGAAGCCAAACGCCTATGTCGCCAGTTGTGGGTGAACTTCAACGAGGTTAATGGGAGAGTTTTGTTGACCCTCTTCCAGCAATCTTACAAAGGCTTCAAGGGCAAGTTCTTCAAGATCCGCTGCAATGACAACGATCATACCCTCCTGGAGGGGTTCCCTCTTTACTGGACTGAGGAACCCGAATTCCAAAAACCCAGACGCCTTGAAGACCTGCCCCAGCGAGAACAAGAGGTGGGCCTCTTCCTCTCCAACCTCAAGGTGGTGTTTGACACTGCCACCTTGATAAAGCATGAGTACTGCCCTACGAGTCTTAAGGCATACATTAGTATCCCCCTTCCCTTTACTCTTGCTAGTGATGTCTTTTATGTGTGTGTTTGTGGAATCCTTCTTTGTCTTTAATGCAGACAACATGCTCAGACTCAACAAGAAGGACTTGGCAGCCATGGCCAAGAAGATGAAAGTTGTTTCGCACTCCTCCCCTGCTAAGGAAATGAAAATGAAGGCGGTGGTTGAGGTGGATACAAATTCAAAGGAATCTTCATGATCTTTGTGCTACAAATTTTCAGAACTTTGATGACAAATTTCAAAGCATGGATACACGTTTTCAGAACCTTGATGAACAGATTGAAGTTGTTCAAAACCAACTTTTTTAGCTGCAGTATGGGAAAGAAGATTGAAGCCAAGTTTTGTTAAATTTCTATGCTAGTATTGCTTTATTTTGAACTATTCTATTTTTATCTCTTCCTAATTCTATATGTGAAGACAAATATGGGGAGAATGTGGTTTTTGTGTTGTCTTATCTGTTATAACTCTGATTTAAGTGTGTTTTAATTTCTGTTGCAGTTTGGTTAATCTTGTCATTGGTTGTGGCTGATTTTTCTACTCTTGTGGTTATGTAGAACACTTGTTAGTATGTCATTATAACCTGCTATTAGAGATGCTCTGGGATTGCATAGTTTCTGTTTTGCAGGTGCTGTTTCAGATTCAAACAAGATCAACACAAGCAACCAGGTATTTGTCTTCATCAAATAAAGGGAGATTGTTGATCAAGAGTGATCAAGAGCTTTGAAGAATCCAAATCCAAGGTGTTTGATGGAAGGCCAGAGTTTCTGTTGAGTGTTTGTGTGGGGTCTAGGGTAAAATCATTTGTAATCCACTCCTTGTTTGAACCCAGAACTGATTTGATTTGAAAACCTTTTCAAAATGGAATGTTTTTCAACTAAGGAAAAAACAACTTGTTGTTTTGTCGAATCAATCGGTTGTTTTGTTCTTAGGAGGTTTTGAAAAAGGTTGAAAGTTATTTGACTTGGTTGACTTAATTGTCAAACCAAATCAATCGGTTGTTTTGTGTTTTCAACCGATTGTTTCTTTGAAAGTCCTAACAGAATTCTTTTTTGATTTGTGAATCTCTCTTAAATGATTTCTAACTGAATGCACTCCTGTTTTAAATGTTTTTAAATATTCTTTGGAGTATAAAAAGTTTGTTACACGCTCCTAGAATGAATGAGATATAGTTTTGAGAAATCATAGTGCAAATTTAATTTCAAGTTTTCAAGATTAACATCAAACTTTGGATTTTCAAGTGTGTGGAATAGGATTGGGGTGTACTTCTGAACTTTAAGCTTTGTAATACCTAGGTGTATTATATTCTCTTCTTTCTTGATTACTGTATTTCTGTAATTCAGTATAAGTGCAGAATCAGAGGGTGTTCTGATTTTTGTGGATTATTGTGCCAAAAGGAGTGTGTTTCTTAAAGGGTTCAAGGTCACTCTTTTGGTGGTTTGTGTTGTAATCTAGTTTTGATTGCTTAGTAGAAACCTAGAAGTTTCTGGGGATTGGATGTAACTCCTGGCTTAAGAGTGAATCAGTATAAACTGCTTGTGTAATTTTCTCTTACTCATATCTCTTTTAAAAAAAATTTAAGTTGTTTTAAATTCTACTGGTATAAACAACCGATTGAATCGAAGAAACAACCAGTTGTTTTTCTGTGCTTCACTTTAAAATAGATTGTATTCTTGGCTAACTTGGTTCCTTTTCGGGATTTCTTCACCGAGTTTCATTAAACCTTCAAAAGTTTTCGAAAATCTCTTTCAAACAATTCACCGACCCCCCCTCTTGTTTAAAGGTCATATATTCTAACATTCGGTGCCTGTGAAAGTAATTTTGGGTGTCATGAAATTTGTTGGCATCACAACATTCATGATCGCCTGGGAGAACGGCATAGGGCGAGCCCTAATGCTTTGTTTGGATTAGAGGTTGTGGGTGAGTGGAAAGTTGAGGGTGTGGGGGAGTGGAAATATGAAGAAAGTGTGGAGAAAGTTAAGGGTGTTGGGATTGGGGGAGGTTAGAATGGATGTGTGAAAAAGTTTATTGGAAAGTGTGAATGATGTGATAGTTGTGAGAGTATTTTAATATATTTTGAATAGTGTAAATTGAAAGATTACAATTTTACCCTTGTATATAAATAAATAGGAAAAAGAAATTTTAATTAGTTTAAAGGACATTTAAGTTAATTAAAATAATTAGTATTATATTATTTAATTTCTATTACATTATGTTATATATAATAATAAAGTATACTTTTGTCCATGTGTGTAAAAAAATAATAATAAAATTATTATTAATTTTGTACATAATTTTTTATAATTAAAATAATTGTAAGTTTCAATTATAACTTAAAAAATAATATAAAATTGAAATAAATTAAAAAATAGAATATAAAAATGAAATATGATTTCTTCATTATTAATTTTATTGATTGAAAAAAAATTTATTAGTTAAATTTTTGTTTGTAGATAATTTTAATATTATTAATGATTATTTAATAAATGTTATGTTATACAAATATATAAATATATAATTGTTATTAATTATGATTTTGATTACTATTAATAATAACATTAATATAATTTAAGAAAAGATGTCATGAACATTAATTAGTTGCAAAAATATATAAAGTCATTACATTTGATGTAGAGAGAGATAAATACATGTTAATTTGAAATTATGCAAAACTTAAAAACATAATAATGTTAATTAGAAAAAGAAAAGACATCCCCAGTAATAATATTTTAACCCTTCTTGTGGAAACCTTCAAACGTGTTTCTAGAAGGCATATCTTATTCTGTTGTCTGATAATGATTGCATATTTGTCATCGGATGACTTTAAACTAGAGGGGGTGAATTGTTTAAAGGGGTTTTCACAAACTTTTCAAAGCTAGAATGAATTTATTTCAGAAACCAATTGATTCAGCAATTCAGTTAGCCAAAACAGCAAGCAAAAACTGTAACACTAGAAAAAACAATCGGTTGTTTCTTCGAAACAATCGGTTGTTTATATCAGCAAACAACAAACAAACTGAAATTAAAGAGTTAGGGATAGAGAGATTGTACACAGTTGTTTATACTGGTTCACTCCAAACCAGAGGTACATCCAGTCTTCTCAGAAACCCTAAGGATATCCACTAAGCAACCACACCTTGATCACTTACACAACAACCAAGAGAATGACCTTGAAAACCTCAAGAAACACACTCTCATTGGCCAACACTAAGATTGCTGATCTTGAACACCTCAATAACACACAGCCAATCTCAGCAAAACACACAAACGAATTGTTCAGCAGTTTACAAAGATTACACTTGTTACAGATGAATATCTGAAATCAATACAAGTAGAATCCTATTCCAGCACCTTTGATCAATCTCTCAACTCTTAAGCAATCTCAGAACTCTTTGAAAAACTCTTAATTAAAAACTTTGTCTCAAGATTCTTAATCCTTAAAAACAGTTTTTCAGAATATATTCAAGAATATAGTTTGTTATCAAATCTTAACAAACTCTTAATTGCATTTAAAATAGATTGGTCAAAGCATTTAATGACTGGAACGTATTCAGTTAAAGCATTTAAAGCTCAGTCAAAGAAAACAGTTTTTCTGTTATGGTTTCAAAACAAACAATCGATTGTTTCCTCGAATCAATCGGTTGTTTTGTTACTTAACAGATTTTACCATTTAAAAACAGTTTTCAAACTTTCTCAAAACACCTAAGTGTAAACAATCGGTTGTTTCGACAAAACAATCGGTTGTTTCAACTTAGTTTGAAAAACATTTTACTTTGATAAAGATTGAGATGCTAATTGTTTGAGATTTAATCTAAGGGTGGATTACAATATTAAACTACCCCAGAACAAAGCTTAAACAAACACAACAACACACAACAAAGCAGAGGCTTCAACATCCTTCAAAGGATTTGGATTCTTCAAAACATTGAACACCACTTGGTTCAACAAAAAACATAATAATGTTAATTAGAAAAAGAAAAGACATCCCCAGTAATAACATTTTAACCCTTCTTGTGGAAACCTTCAAACGTGTTTCTAGAAGGCATATCTTATTCTGTTGTCTGATAATGATTGCATATTTGTCATCGGCAACGTCTTCATTGTACCATTTGAAAAAATTACAGCCTAAAACAATGTCACTTGTAATCTGTTTTGAAGAAAAGAATAAAATTCAACAATTAAAAAATTTAAATAACCATAGTTAAGTTTGCATGAAACCGAATTGAATTAAATTTACCTTGTACTTGGGACAACCCCAAAATCGTTTTCCGACATTTTTTTAGTTGTTGTTGTTCTCAAAACAACAAAGTGTCCACAATCACAAATAAGAGCAACGAACGGACTTGTGCTCCCAGCAGCATGGGTAAAAGTACCACGTGATTTTGCACCACAACCAGTGTAACTAGAGGATGATGTCATGTCATGCGTAGACATTGAAGGCTATGTAATATTTCGGGTCCATTATCTATATAGGGTATTCTCTCACAAGTCATGCATATAGAATCTACAATAAGAGGTTGATGACTGTAGAAGAATCAATACATGTTGTCTTTGATGAGGTAGATCACAGAAACATCCAAATCCCAAAGACCAGAGCTGAAGAGGATGAACAGAGCATCAGTTTGGAGAAGTTGGAAATCTGTGCAGAAAAACAACCGATTGATTCGCAGAAACAATCGATTGAAATTCTGCAACAGAGTGAGCTGCCCAAAGAGTGGAGGATTCCTAGAGATCTGTCAGTGGAAAATATCATAGGGCAGATAAAGGAAGGTGTCTCCACACGTAGCTCCATCTCAAACTTCTGCAGGCACACAACTTTCGTCTCTCAAATTGAGCCAAAGTCAATTGATGAAGCTCTCAAGGATGAGAAATGAGTTGAAGCTATGCATGAGGAGTTGAATCAGTTTGCAAGGAATGAGGTATGGTTTCTTGTCCCTAGAACTGATGAAATGAATATTATTGGTTCGAAATGGGTTTTCAGGAACAAGTTACATGGAGATGGTGTGATCACAAGGAAAAAAGCAAGGCTAGTTGCCAAGGGCTCCAATCAAGAGGAGGGCATAGATTATGGTGAAACCTTTGCTCCTGTTGCTAGATTGGAGGCTCTAAGGCTGTTGCTCGCATTTGCTTGTATGAGTGGTTTCAAACTCTTCCAAATGGATGTCAAGAGTGCCTTCTTGAACGGCTACATCAATGAGTAAGTTTATGTAGATCAACCACCGAGCTTTGAAGATCATATATATCCCAACCATGTCTTCAAGTTGAAGAAAGCTTTGTATGGACTGAAGCAAGCTCCAAGGCAGTGGTATTGAGGCTTAGCAATTTTTCTTCTATCTCATGGTTATGAAAGGGGAATGGTAGACAAGACTCTCTTCATCAAAAAGTCAAATGCATAAATAATTCTTGTGCAAATCTATGTAGATGACATCATCTTTGGTGCTACACAAGATAGTTTGTGTGAAGAATTTGTGGCTGCAATGAAATGTGAGTTTGAAATGTCTATGATGGGAGAATTGTCTTTCTTTCTTGGATTGCAGGTTAAGCAAACAAAGGATGGGATCTTTCTATGTCAATCAAAGTATTGCAAGGAGATTCTCAAGAAATTTGAAATGGAGAGTTGCAAAGAAGCAAGCACTCCAATGCCATGAAGCTGTTACATGGATGTTGATGCTGCTGGAAAGAGTGTAGATCAAACAAAATACAAAGGATTGATTGGCTCTTTGCTTTATCTAACAGCTAGTAGGCCGGACATCATGTTTGCGGTATGTCTATGTGCAAGATATCAAGCAAATCCTAAAGAGTCACACTTCAAAGCTGCAAAAAGAATTCTGAAATATCTCAAAGGAACATCATCTGTTGGGTTATGGTATCCTTCTCACTCTCCAATTCATTTAATTGGTTATTCATTTGCAGGTTGCAAGCTAGATAGAAAGAGCACAAGTGGCACTTGCCACCTTCTTGGCTCAATCCTAATCTCATGGCATAGCAAGAAGCAATCATGTGTTGCTCTCTCTACTGCTGAGGCTGAGTATATTGCTGCTGGAAGTTGTTGTTCACAGATTTTGTGGCTCAAACAACAACTTGCAGACTTTGGATTACAAATCAGCAAGGTTCCTTTGATGTGTGATAACATAAGTGCCATCAATCTTACCAAAAATCAGATTCAACACTCAAGGACTAAACATATTGAGATAAGGCATCATTTCATCAGGGATCATGTAAACAATGGGAACTGTGAAGTGAAGTTTGTGGAGACCAAACTGCAGTTAGCTGACATCTTCACAAAACCTTTACCAAAAGAAAGGTTCTTCTTCCTAAGAAATGAGTTAGGTATCCTTGATCTTAATAATCTCTCTTAAATCTGTTTTGATACATGCTAAAGTCTATTTGTGAAGACAAATAGGGGGAGAATTAATTGGTTCTTGTATATCTTTATCTGAAACTATGTAATCTATTAAAATCTCTTATATAAAATTGTTTTCTGCTGCTGCTGATAGAAACAACCGATTGTTTCGAGTAAACAACCGATTGTTTTTCAGGTTTTATACTTTAATTGTGTGAAAAACTAACTTGCTGCTGTAAGAAGAATTAGACTGTATATATGCTAGGTTTGCAGGTACTGCTTCAGATTGAATCAGATCAAAGACAAACACCAAGGATTTGTCTTCATCAAATAGAGGGAGATTGTTGAACCAAGTGATGTTCAAGCTTTGAAGAATTCAAACCCTTTGAAGGATGTTGAAGGCTTGGTTGTGCTTGCTGTTGCTGAGCTGTCTTAGTTAGGATCTGGGGTAGTTAGAGTTTTGTAATCCACTCTAGATTGAATCCAAAGCATAGACATTCTCAATCTTTTAAAAGAAAAGTGTTTTTCAAACTAAGTGAAAAACAACCGATTGTTTTGTTGAAACAACCGATTGTTTTATACTTAGATGTTTTTAGAAAAGATTGAAAATTGTTTTTCAAATGGTTGAACTGTTAAAACCAAAACAACCGATTGATTCGAGGAAACAACCGATTGTTTGTTTTGGTACCATAACAAAAAAAACTGTTTTAGCTTTGACTGAGCTTTAAATGTTTCTAACTGTTTACGCTCCAGTCTTTAATGTTTTGACCAATCTTTAAATGCAATGAATAAGTTTGTTAAGATTTGATAACAAACAACATCTTTGAATATATTCAGAAAAACATATTTGAGTAAGAAGATTTTTGAACACAAGTTTCTGATTTTCAAAGAGTTGAGATTGCTTAGTGATTGAGATTGATCAAAGAGTGTGAGATAGGATTTCTGCTTGTATTGATTTCAGATTTTCTTCTGTAACAAGTGTAATCCTTGAATTCTGCTGAACAAGTTTGTTTGTGTGTTTTGTTGAGAAGTGTTGTGTGTTCTTGAGGGGATCAAGATCAACATTCTTAGTGTTGGTGTGTTGGCCAAGAGAAGTGTGTGTCTTGAGGGGATCAAGGTCACTTTCTTGGTTGTGGTGTAAGTGATCTAGGTTTGATTGCTTAGTGGAATTCCTCAGTGTTTTCTGAGAAGAATGGATGTAGCTCTGGGTTTAGAGTGAACCAGTATAAACATCTGTGTGCATTCTCTCTATCCCTAACTCTTTAAATTCAGTTTTGATATTTGTTTACTAGTATAAACAACCGATTGTTTTTGCGAAACAACCGATTGTTTTACTGGTGCTGTGCTTTTAGCTTTGTGTTTTGAAAAACTGATTTCTCAATCAAGGTTTTCTCGAAGTAATTTCATTCAAGGTTTAAAAATTTGCGAAAACTCTCTTTAAACAATTCACCCCCCCCCCCCTCCCTCCCTCCCTCTAGTTTAAAACCATATATTCTAACAATATTTACTTTAACCATAATAGAATTCAAATCTTAAAGAACTTGCATTTAAAATAATATGAAGCTTAATGTTAAATATTAATTTGTCAATGTTCAAGGTGAAAAATAACAAAAACAACAAAAATAGCAATAATAATGTTCAACATGAAAAATAGAAATAAAATAAATGACAATAACATAATGCAAATACACAATCAATGGACTTAATGACAATGAATCTGATTCAGAGTATCCTCCATTCTGTCCATCCTTTGATCAGTCTGCTCCATCCTTTCATCAAGCCTGTCAAAATGAATGTTAACGTTCATCATGCTTTCTTTCATGTCTTGCATCCCCACCCAAATTTGGGTTAACATTTCAGTTTGACTGGGGATTGCGGGTTGAGGTTGAGCACCTTGAAGATGTTGTTCTGGCAATTGATCCTCTTTATCATCTCCTTCGTCCTCCACTTGAGGCCTACGAAGTTGCCATACACCATTGACCTGGAATATATTTAATTTGGTCATACTTTTTTTGGTGAAATAATGATTTCATCCAAGCATTACCGCTTGTTCATTTTCCAAGTCGAAGCCATACACCTTGCAAGATGCGTGTTATCAAAATTGCATAGGGCAGCGGCATGTTGTTATCCCAACATTTCATCATGTATTGCATGATGTAATGTGGCCAATTAATCTTTATGTTATTTTTTATGCACCAGATCATGAAAATATCTTCATTTAATACTTGTGCGAAGTTGCTTCCACGAGGGCACACCATAGGCACCCATGTGTAATGTAGTAGTCAGTCATTCATTGTTAGACTACCAACATTTCTGACATTCTGTCCCTGAACATCTTCACGAAGCATGAACAATAATGCTAAGGCTCGATCAAAATTGCATTCCTCAGGGATCGTCCCAGGTGTTAACTTAACACCGCCATACCTCATATCAACAATATTCATCCAATCCATTTCATTGATGTGTATCCGCTTGCCACAAATCTCAATGGCAAGTTCACCAAGAGGTGTGATCTTCAGATTTGTATAAAACACTTGCACCAATTCCTTATAGTAGGGAAGTTTCATTCCAAGGAAAGTTTGTAAGTGTTGGAAGTTTAGAAGCTTTTGAAATTCAAACCCTGGTGTAGCAAAAAATGGAGAATGCATTGCTTTCAGAGTTATGACTGGTCTTCCATGAAACTCTTTTTCAAAGACCGTCATTTGCTATTTTGAAGTAAAGTATCTTGAATAATCGAGTACTTTTTCAATCCCCGTTGCTGGTGGAGGATTAACGGCATGACCTTCTGCTGGCTCTTTACCCTTACGGGTTCTGTGACGTTTCTGGGATGATGATGCCATCTATAATGCAAATAGTTCAATATATAGAAAAAATTAAATATTCATGACATCAAATATGAAACTCAATTTTAAGTAACGGAAAGTTATCACAATATCATAAACCAATTAAATGCAATTATCAAACACAATGTAGAAGTGCAAAAGTGAATAATAACAGTTCTAGTGATAATTGTCAATAATAATAGTTCTAGTGATAATTGTCCAACAAGAAACATACATAAACAAATTACAGACCAAGTGAAATCAAATTAAGACATCATAAACTGAAGTAGAAGATATGGAGGAACGACCGACGCATGAAATATGAAATCAACGCCTAGTCATGAATGCAAACAATTTGGTCATGCGACGCTCGTATGGCATCCCAAATAGTTGCTTAACTCTGCCTGGATGCTCACATAAAAACTCGTAGCATTGATCTATGACTTGTTCGTCCTGGATGTTAAGCTCCACGAGCATTGCCCAAATATCAAACTCTGAGTATTGGTATGAGGCATGGTGTCGATGGTGGTGTACATGCTCAGCATATAGGTCATTTCTTCGTCTAGTTTCGGCAACTATATCTTGAGCTGTCGTTGCCTGTGCACGAGCGATATCCATCAACTGAGAGGCATTTTCATTTCCATCATTCATTGATGACACGCATTGTTGAAGATTATTATTCAACAATGCAAAATGTTCATCAATACCGTCCATAATAGGGCCTTTTCTCTTTGATCCTCGAGATGAGGATGTGCCCGCAGAGCCAGCAGACAACATAAAAGGAGTGTTTGACGGCGTGTCAGAAGGAGTGTCACTAGATTGGACATGAGGACCAGGTGATCGTGGGATGTAGTCATCTGCCTCCTCATAATTCGGTTGGTTAGGGATATAATTCATTTTATTGTCCCCAAGGTTGACACTAAAATTGCTCATGTCAGGAGGTGAATTCATGTCACGGGCTGTCCTGACCTGACTTCCCGTGGCTCTATCATTAGACCCCAACTCCTCCATGAGTTCATAATGGGGAATGGGATTCACACGCCATTTCGCTGCAGATGGTTTGGCCTACACACATGTCACATTAGTATTTTATGCCAAATGTGAAGTCAAATGTATTTGTTCAATAAAAAATACTTATCATCGTACCTTAATCAGCTCACTCCAAACTTCTTCCTCGGCTTCAAAACGTTTGGTGGTCTGGTTCCATGCGAAACCACTCAATCCCCCAAACATATCATGGACTTCCCTCCACCTATCCTTGAGGCTTTTCTGACGGTTCTTCACATTATTTTTCTTAATACCCGATAAGCCAGCCTCATTTAAAGTCATAACTATGTTAGTGTATCTTTGAGTGGTCCAGCTACCATCAATTCTACACCCTTTTCGTACCTCATCAATCATTGCATTAGGCAAAATTAGGTCCATCTTCGTCGTCCACTTCGTGAACTCTCGATAAGAACCTGATGAATTTGAAGCAACATTTTTCCCACAATCCATCTAATTAACTTAAATAAATTTAGGATGACAAACATTGAAAAATCAAAGGAAATATATTATTTCATGAAATTAATTGTTTACAAAATCTTGCCACATTTTGTTTGCTATAGTGTCCTTAATATGACACCCTAGCCTATAATCATGCTCACGAGCATGGGTGGTGGTTGCTTGGACATCTTCTTGTAACAAATCATTATCTACTTCTTCAATTAGAGACTCGTCATTGTCGACCCTGGGAAGAAAGTTTTGCAGAATACAATAACCTAAAACAATTTTTGTCATAGTATCGACATCATAATGTGGCTCAGTCCCACTGGCTATAATTGGAAATCGTTTTTTCAGTACCCCAAATGTTCTCTCAATTACATTTCTAAGTGATGAATGTCGAAGATTAAATAGCTCTTTAGCATTTTGTGGCCCTCTTCACGAATATTCTTTCAAGTGGTATCTAACCTCGCGATAAGGTGTTATTATATTTGATTTTAACATAAAACCTGCATTACCAAGATAGTATTTTCCTACAAAGATATTGGAAAGTTGCGTTAGTATATACTACTATAACCTATTTATTCTTCTGCACACTCAATCCCCTAAAACTAACCTTCTGGAATAACCAAAGGATTGTCTCGTACCAAAGCGTCATTTAATATCCTTGAATCTGAGGTTGTTCCTTCCCAACCGGCCAGGATATATGTGAACTTCATGTCAAAGTCACACGCGGAAAATATGTTTTGAGTTGGCCAATCTTTTCTCCCTCGAAAACGAGGTGCATCAGCACGTGAAACCTTAACACATACATGAGTCCCATCTATTGCCCCTAAACAATGCTAATGTAAACCAAATTTCATAAGTTTTATTAAACACAAAATAAATAAAACATTATACGTGATTTAAAATAATATTATCATAAACAAACCTTAAAGTAGGGGTAAAATCGATTGTTGTTAAGGATGTGCGGTTCTACAACCGTTCCATTTGGTTCAATTAAGAATTCCCTCTTCAACCTTAATATTACACTCAAAACATTATGAAAGTGACGGGAGACTGTTTCTCAAGACCGATGAAAAAAGAATGACACACTTCGATTCTTCACATTATGCCCAATAATGTGCAGAAATTTCGCAACTTGTTCTTCCACGGTTGATCGATATGCATCTTTAACAAGTCCAGTTCCCCATATTCGTTGAAATAATTGAAGGAAAGTTTTTGGTCACATGCGAATAATATCACAACATTGTTCAGTGTGAACCAAATACAGTTCCTTGTAGTACGCACCGTACGTAACAAATTCAATCCAAAACCAATCATACAAAGGATCATCAGTGAAGCACCTTCAATATTTTTTTTAATTTGTTCTTGTATTTGTGAAATTAAATTCATGTTCGCCGCAACAAGGTCATCATAAATTGCAATTATTTCCTCAAAATGTACCATCTCTGCCTCGTCATAATGGCTACCCAAATTCATAATGTTATCCACGAAATCTTGAACTTTGATCCAGAACCATGATTATGGATAAGTGTCAAAATATTAATTATAAATAAATAAATATATTATTTATAAAGAATTAAATTTTAAAAAATATAAAAAATAACATTCCAAATTTCTATTTCTATTCTGTAAAAATAATAATTTCAAATAAATAAATCTATTTTTTATAAACAATTCCATCTTAAAAAAATATTAATTATGTACACATATTAGTAAAAATTCTAATTAATTATGTAACCTTTTATGTAAATTATGAGAAATAAATTATATATATTTACATAACATTATGGTATGTCTATGTAAAATGAAAAAAAAAATATAAATATAACATTCAAAATTTGTATTTCCATTGTATAAAAATAATAATTTTAAATAAATAAATGTTTTTTTAATAAGCATTAAATGTTAAAAAAATATTAACTATCTACACATATTAAAAAAATCGAATTTATTAGGTAATTTTTTTCTATTCTTTTTAATTACTACAATATTTGTTTTAATTTTTTCATAATAACATTAACAATTTATGTAAACTATGACAAATATCGTCATAAGTTATATGTATTTCATATACATTATACATTATACATAATGTATGTCAAATGTCCAAAAATATAAAATATAGCATTTAAAATATAAAATATAAATATAACATTCAAAATTTCTATTTCCATTATGTCAAAATAATCATTTTAAATAAATAAATAAATTTCTTTATAAATAATTAAATGTTCAAAAAATAGTAACTATGTACACATATTATTAAAAATCCTAATTTATTATGTAATTTTTTCTGTTTTTTTAATTAATACAATATTTGTTTTATAAAATAACATTAAAAATTATATTTACATTCTTGTAAAAATAATAATTTCTAAAAAAATAATCAATTATGTAAAATTAAATAAAAAAATTATTTATTTACAGATTCAAAGTTAAAAAAAAAAATACTATGTACACATTCATAAATTTATTTATTAATATTGTTAAATGTTAAAAAAATCTTTTGTATATTTGATTTTTCTGTTTTTAAACTACTGCAACAATTTTTATAATTTTTTAATAACAATATTATAAAATAACAGAATTAGATCTCTAATTTCAATCTATAAATTCAATTCATGTCACAAAAATAACATACTCAAATTTCATGAAATTTTTACATTAACAATATACAATTTTAGATAATCAATTTTCTAAACATTCACATCTAAAATTAAAAACTAATTAACAAGTACTTTAAAATAATTTAAACAAATTAAATTCGAAATAAAAATAAACATCCAAACACAATTTAAAAAAAACACACACCTCAAGAGAGCATAACAAAACCACAACACAATGCAAGTCTAAGATTTATCAAATTGTGCCTGAAAAAAAAAACATTCAAAAATTAGTTCAAAAAACATAAAATCAAAAATCTGGAAAATTAAGAAGCATAACCGATTATCACCTCAGTGTAAAATAGCACATAATCGATTATCCAAAGGTTTAAGCCACAAAATTGATTATGCTTCCAGTTCAAAAATCACCATAATCGATTATGCTTCCAGTTCAAAAACCACCATAATCGATTATGTCACAAAAATTTTACAGATAATCGATTATGTCATGAGCATAATCTATTATCAACTATTTTTTTCCACATAATCGATTATGGCATACGTTCATTTTCAGTGATAATCGGTTAAGAATGAAACTAAATTCACACAAAGCTCACTTGAGGTCACAAACGAAGAACCAATCGCACTCTCGTACACTATGCTTACTCACTACCCTCTCTAAGCTCTCTAGGTCTGTGCTTTGAGAAGAACTGAATTGCCTCTGCTTTGCGAGGTTTGTGAGGTTGGGAACAACATATATAGTGTTGCACCTCTTTATTACGCTCATCCACTCTCTCACCAACTTAGTTATGCATTCATTGAGCTTTGAAGTTGGTCAAAGAGATTCCTGAAAATGGTCAGGAATCTCATGTGCTTGCTGAAAAGTTTCTTCATATAACATTGTGTGCATGCATGGTTCAAGTCCAGATATGTCCAAAAATCTAGTGAGCGCACAAATGACTTTGCACTCATCCTACCTGGCACTCACTCCCTCACCCTCTCCTTTTTCTTCACTTCTGAAAGCTCTCTCATTTGGCCTAACTTTCCCCTCACCCTCACTCACACCCTCCACCATCAGCAGATCCAAACGGGGGTGGCACCCCACATCCGTCTACGGCTATAGTGCCACCCCCCAATCCAAACACAGTGTAAGTGATAGGCGGGCTTTGCTCCCCTACTGCATGTTCCCCTAAGCGTTGTAGATCGCGTCGCAGTTCCTCATTGGCCCTGCAAAACTCTTCATTGCTTGTCTGCGACGCATCCAGCTCGACCCTGAATTGGTCTTGTCTGAGTGCCTGCTCGGCTCAAACCTCAGCCAAAATCCTCTCCTGATCAGCCTTGGATATTGCCACTGTCTTCTGGAGAGTATGGATTGATGGAAGAGGCCCAAGCCCATGATAGAAAAAGCACAAGCCCAAGCCCAAATACAAGTTCAAGCTTCAGCTAAAGCCCAACAAATAAAAGATATAGGCCAACTGAGCTTCATTGGATGTCTTTCTCTTGTAATTACTTTTGAGTACTTTTAGTAGAACATAAAGGGAGGTGTAGATATAAATATAAGAGGTGCAAATGTATAAAGCTAAGCCACACCTTCCATGTGACATAAAAAGAAGGTGTAGGTGTAGATTTAGGAGGTGCCAAAAAAAAGAAACCAAGTCACACTTTCCTTGTGACTAGGAATTGGCTCCAAATTCAAATGCTTCTCATTTGAATTTGCCTCCACTTTCTTTTGAATTTCCAGCCCTCTAAACACTATAAATAAGAGGGCTTGGCTCATGTATTGGAAAGACTATTTTGAGTAAAGTAATGTTGCCCAAGTGCCATTCAATTTACTCCCTTGCCAAATTCTCTCTAGAATTAGGTTTTTAGTCTTCAACCTTCACCCCCAAATGGAAATGGCCGAACCACTCCAACCTTCACTACTTCTCATGTACCTTCAAGGCACCCAAACTTCCTAGGAAGGCCTTGTTCCACTCTCCTCCACTAAGCTTCCGCAACCATCACCATCAAAATCAAAGAAGAGCTCATAGGAATGCCATCATGGATAGTCTCCATGAGTTGTTGCAGGGTGAAGTTGTCACCTCCTTCCTGTCCAGATGGACCCTGTTGAGTATTTCTCATATCGCCTGGTAGCTTGGTCACAACTGTAGATGGGACCTAGATTTATCGAGCCCCACGGTGAGCGCCAAATGTTCTTGCCAGTTGATTTGGTCGCTGATTGACTTCAAAGACAAGCGGTGGCTCCGCCTATTTCTGGTGGACTCTGTGCTTCCCTTGGATGTTGGAATGCGGCTCCATTTGAAACAGAAGGGGTCTTACCTGTTGATTGCACTCTGACGATCAAGTCAATACAGGGCTTATAGAAACAATAAGTAAGTAAGTAGTTTCAGTCTTAGAAATAGTGTACCTTTACCTGGGATCTCGAGTCCCTTTTCTAGACTACTTTTAGGTTACTTCTTGTAACAACCCTTCTCTCACGAGAACCTTATCACGAGTGAAAGCAGGTTTGATGGGTGGAGAGTCTGTTACAACACGCACAATCTTAGTACGACAACCGCACAGAATCTTACCTGCTCGGAGTGCATTGTAACATCACTTTTTTTAAAAACAAAAACAGAACCCCCTCCACGCATTTTTTCTTCCTTATCTCCATTTCTCTCTCTCTCTCTCTCTCTCTCTCTCTCTCTCTCTCTCTCTCTCTCTCTCTCTCTCTCTCTCTCTCTCTCTCTCTCTCTCTCTCTCTCTCTCTCTCTCTCTCTCTCTCTCTCTCTCTCTCTCTCTCTCTCTCTCTCTCTCTCTCTTCTCTCCCTTCTCTCTTAATTTCTCACTTCATACCTAATTTATTTTAGAATCCGATCGGACCACGTTGTAGCTGACGAGTTAAGGAACATTTCTACCCGATCAAGTTTTTAAACAGAGTAAGTTCATTTTTACTCTAAATATCCTTTGTTCTCTATTTTTCCTTAGGATTTAGTCATCAATCTTGGTGGGGTCAGTTAAGAAATTTAATCCTCTCAACTTATTCTACTATATGCTGAATTTTTGTTCTGTTTGGAAAACTTGCATTAGGCCCGTAAATCTTGAAGCTTATCCAGACTGTGAGGAATAAAATTCTAGAAGTTGCTTAGAAAGCAAGCAATTGAGGTAAGGGAAGCTAAATTTAATTTTTTAATAGCACCCTAGGATAGAAGATCTGAATGTGGAAGGGACGTGGTCCCAATATTCAATTTCTCTTGCAGGGATGTTGTGTGTTTATATATTGTGTTGTTTGTTTATATATTATTTAAACTAGTAAAAATATTAGATTTTGATGGTTTAGTATTTAAGTGTTGTTTTTTTTCTGTTAAATAGGATTTTGAATATTGTGGATTGCATTTTGAATGATATTGTATGATGAAAATTGTATGAAATTGATGTCATACATTTGGGATAATGTATGAGTTGTCATTTGATGGTACATTAAGTATGAAAAGCCTATGTTTAACGGAGATCCTCTGGCTTCACTGATGATCTAAGTCATGTAGACTAAGATATCAGGTGGTGAGAAGCTGAGAGGGAGTTCATACACATCGTGTCCCACTGTAGACACTCGGTATTGGATGTTTGAACTTATTCTGATCCTTTCTATTGGATTTGCTAGTAATCTTTGGATCAGGTGTTAGTCTCTGGTAGGGGCATACTTAATGAGTCTTCTAGAAGATGAAGTGAGATTGAAATGAAATCCAATGATTGTGATTGAAAATAGATCCATGTGTGATCTATATGAATGATGAAATTGATATTGAAATTTTATATGACAACATTTAAAGAAATGTTTATAAATGATTTGTTTGATTGGTTCTTTTTGCAAAAATTAGATAAGATATGAAATTTCTTTTCATTAGCTTACCCTTGCTTTTTCGTGTTGTGTTTGAACTACGATGATTGTACTATGTACACGAGCAGATGACCATACAGGTGCAGGAGAGCCTTAAAGGTTTCGGAATTTTATTTTGAGCTATGGATATGTAAATATTTGTATTTCTATAAGTCATAATCTTGTAATAGAAATATTTTGAAAAACTCTAAGTTTGTGTAGAAATATGTAGAACATGTATTGAAATAGTTAGATGTATTTTCGGGGTGTTACATTTAATGGTATCAGAGCAGTTCATCCTTAGGATAACCTGAGGGTAGTGGGTTTATTCTATTTCTTCTGCGTGTAGATTTTTGGTTAAGTCTAGCCTCAAGACTTAGTTAAAAGTTTCTAATAAGATGTTTGACAAAGTTGTTTTTCTTGAAATCTTGTCTGTGTTCGAGTCAAATTAATTGTTATGAATAAAGATAAAAGTATTAAGAATGAAAAGAATCTTGATAGAGTGGTGAGGGTGCACACTCATGACTGGATCGAGATTATTTTCTATCTTAATTCTAAATAGCTAAAGTACATTTGAAAGATAAGTTTTGATTGGTTTTTTACCTGTTTCGTATGATTATTTCTTTGAAGTTAATTTGTCTTAAAGTTGTAGTTGGAAATTTTTAGTAATTTCTAATCGAATTCTCTATGTGCTTAGAAGATGGCACGTAGACCACTTACTCCTCCTCCACCAGTAGATATGCCCAACTTAGCTTGGGTAATAGAGATGATGGCAACAACCTTGCAACAACAAAGTGCTACTATGCCACAACAGCATCAGGCCGCCCTTCATCAATTAGAAACAACTAGATTAGCAGTTGAAGCGTCTCAGCTTCATCAACAACCCCATACCTTTAGTTTCGACGATTTTCTGAGACACAATCCACCTAAGTTTAATGGGAAGGTAAATCCAGATGAAGCAGACCAGTGGGTGAGAGACATAGAAAGAATCTTTGAAGCTACTCAATGCCCTGAAGAGAGAAAGTTATCCTATGCCATTTATGTACTAACTGAAGAAGTTGAATTCTGGTAGATAGGCATGAAGCAAATGATGGAAGACAGAGGAGAAGATGCCACTTGGGAGAACTTCAAAGTAAGATTCCTGGAGGAATATTTTCTTGATAGTGTTAGATATGCAAAAGAAATTGAATTCATGCAGCTGGAATAAGGAAATCTTTCAGTCACTGAATATGCTACTAGGTTCAAACACTTAGCTAGATTCTACACCCAGACCACGACTGAGGCTTGGAGATGTAGAAAATTTGAGTTTGGGTTGAAGCAAGAGCTTAAAGAAGTGGTGATTCCTATGTCTATTAGAGATTTCCCTGCTCTAGTGGAGAAAGCAAAAGTAGTGGAGAGTTTGAAAAGTAATAGCAGACTTGCTAAACCTCAAGTGGGAGGACCTTCTAGAAGCACACCCAAATATGAAGATAAAAAGAAGCCTTATTCCAGACCTCAATCCTACAGGAGAGTGGAGGGCCTACTTCTCAGTTACTACCAAAGGTCAAATGTTTTAGATGTGGTGGGGAACACATAGTTAAATTTTTTCCTCATCCAGTGCCAAACGTTACATGTGATAGATGCTATAGATATGGTCATGCTACAAAAAACTGTCGTGCCAGACTTCCAGTCCCAAATATTACTGGAGTTCAGCAGAATAATAATCACAAACCCAGAGCTACTAGTAGAGTTTTTGCCATTAGTGGAGCTAAAGCTTCACAGTCTGATAGCCTTGTTAGAGGTATTTGTTCTATCCTTGGAACACAGTTATCTGTATTGTTTGATTCTGGGGCAACCCATTCTTTTATATCTTTTGATTGTGCTAAGAAACTTAAGTTGTCAGTCCGAGAATTAGGATTTGAGTTGGTGGTATCTACACCAACAAAAGGTATTATAGTAACTTCTTCCATGTGTGTTGTGTGTCCAGTAAGTATAGGTGGGCAGAGATACAAGATCAACATGATTTGTATACCTCTAAAATATTTGGAGGTTATATTGGGAATGGATTGGTTGTCTGCTAATCATATCCTATAAATTGTGATCGGAAGAAGTTAATTTTCCCTGTTAGAAGGAATGCAGGTTATCTCAGCTCAACAACTTGAAAGAGAGATACAAGAAGGTGAAAAATGTTTTATGCTTTTGGCTTGTTCTATAGTTACAGATAAAGTACAAAAATATATGTTTGTAGTTCAGGAGTTTATGGATGTATTTCCTGATGAGATTCCTGGACTTCCACCTAAAAGAGAGATAGAGTTTGCAATAGACTTGATTCCTGGAGCAGGCCCTGTGTCAATTTCTCCATACCGAATGGCACCAACAGAGTTAGCTGAATTGAAGGAACAACTAGAAGACTTATTGGAAAAGCAATTCATTCGACCTAGTGTTTCTCCATGGGGAGCTCCAGTGCTATTAGTGAAGAAGAAAGATGGTTTGTCACGTCTATGCATAGATTATAGATAATTAAACAAGTTAACAATAAAGAATAATATTCTCTTCCTAGAATTGATGACCTGATGGATCAGTTGCATGGGGCAATTGTCTTTTCTAAGATAGATTTGCGCTCAGGTTATCACTAAATTTTAGTGAAAGCGGGAGATGTTCAGAAGACTGCTTTTAGATCAAGGTATGGTCACTATGAATTTCTGGTTATGTCATTTGGTGTGACTAATGCTCCAGCTATTTTCATGGATTATATGAATCGGATATTCAAACCTTTTCTTGATAAGTTTGTGGAAGTGTTCATAGATGACATCTTGATATATTCTCGTACAAGGGAAGAACATGCAGAACATCTTAGAACCGTCCTGAACATTTTGAGAGAAAAACAGTTATATGCTAAACTTTCAAAATGTGACTTCTAGATGTCAGAAATACAATTTTTAGGACATGTCATCTTTGCACAGGGAATATCAGTAGATCCTTCTAAAGTGGAAGTTGTACTTTAGTGGGAACGTCCTAAAACAGTTATAGAAATTAGAAGCTTTGTCAGGTTAGCAGGATATTACAGGAGATTTATAGAAGGCTTTTCTAAAATAGTGGCTCTGTTGACCCAATTGACTAGAAAGGATCATCCTTTTGCATGGACTGAACAATGTGAGAGAAGCTTTGAAGAGTTGAAAAGAAGGTTGACTAATGCTCATGTATTGACAATCCATGATACCAATCAGTCTTTTGAAGTTTTCTATGATGCTTCCTATCAGGGATTGGGTTGTGTTCTGATGCAGAATAAGAAAGTTGTTGTCTACGCTTCTCGTCAGTTAAAGGTGCATGAAAGAAATTATCCAACTCATGATCTAGAATTGGCAGCAGTTGTCTTTGCTTTAAAAACATGGAGACATTTTCTTTATGGAGTTAGTTTTGATGTGTTTAGTGATCATAAAAGCTTGAGGTATTTGTTTGATCAAAAGGAGCTTAATATGAGGCATAGGAGGTGGATCGAATTTTTAAAGGACTATGATTTCCAGCTAATATACCATCCTGGGAAGGCAAATGTTGTTGCAAATGTGTTGAGTCGTAAAAAAATACAATTGTCGTTGCTTATGATTAGAGAGCTAGCATTGATTGAAGATTTCAGGAGTATGAGTTTGGAGGTTTCCATGTCTTCAAATTGCATTAGTTGTAATACAATTGTTATAACTAATGAATTTCTAGAGAAGGTGAAGGAGAAGCAGTTGGAAGATTCAAAATTCAAGAACTTCATGAGCTTATTAAATACTGACAAAGCTAAAGACTTATCTTTAGGAGTGGATGGTATTTTGAGATTCAAAAATAGAATATGCATACTAGAAGATAATGAACTAAAGAAAACAGTGTTATTTGAAGGTCATAAAAGTAAACTCAGCTTACATCCAGGAATGACCAAGATGTATCAAGATCTCAAGAAGTCTTATTGGTGGCATGGCATGAAGAATGATGTAGCTAAGTTTATAGCTGCTTGCTTGACTTGTCAGAAATCAAAGATTGAACATCAACGACCTGGAGGCATGTTAACTCAATTAGACATTCTAGTGTGAAAGTGGGACAGTATCTCAATGGATTTTGTTACCCACTTACCACGTACTTTGAGGAAGCATGACTTTGTTTGGGTCATAATGGACAGGTTGACAAAGACAGCACACTTCCTACCTATAGATTTGAGAATCTCTATGCGGAAGTTGGCCCAGATTTACATAGATGAAATAGTCATATTGCATGGTGTACCCTCCAGCATAGTTTCAGATAGAGATCCTAGATTCACCTCCAGATTCTGGCAAACACTTCAAGAAGCTTGGGGACTAAACTCAGACTTAGTTCAGCATACCATCCTCAGACTGATGGACAATTAGAGAGAACTATCCAGTCCTTAGAGGATTTGCTTAGGACTTGTGTGTTAGATCATTTGGGCAGTTGGGATGAAATTCTACCTTTGGTAGAGTTCACTTACAATAACAGTTACCAAGCTAGCATAGGAATGGCTCCTTTCGAGGCATTATATGGAAGAAAGTGTAGGGCACCCCTGTGTTGGTTTCAGGATGGTGAGAGCGTGTTAATTGGACCAGAATTAATACAACAAACCAATGAGAAAGTCAAAATGATTCAAGAAAGATTGAAAACATCTCTCAGCAAGTAAAAGTCGTATGCAGATCAAAGAAGAAGACTTTTATAATTCTCTGCGGGTGAGCATGTCTTTTTGAGAGTTACACCGTTCACTGGTGTAGGAAGAACACTCAAATCAAAGAAATTGACTCCTAAGTTCATAGGACCTTACCAAATTCTCCGAAGAATAAGCCCTGTGGCTTATGAAATTGCTTTGCCTCCTCCTTTAGCTAACATTCACAATATTTTCCATGTATCTCAGCTAAGAAAGTATGTACCTGATTCCAACCAATCTAGAGTGATGAAGAACAGATAATAGAGGCTTTTACCAATGGAGGAAGAGGTCATTCACCCACACATTTAAAGTTCTTCCTTTTAGTCTTCTCAAAATTAAAAGAAGACATAAAATAAAGAGAGATCAAGCCTAAAGCCAAAAAACTCTACAAGCTTTCAAGAATGGGCTTCAATTAAATATCTCTCTTTATAGTTTCTTTTGTATAAATTTGTAAATAATATAGAATAGTGTTTAGATAGGTGCTAAGAGGGAAACCTAAAGAAACCTCTTTTGTAAAGCATCTTTAGGCTTTAGTTTAGAATTATCTAGAAGGTGACTCTTCATGAGTCACTATAGGCGTTAGCTTTGGAGTCTTTTGGTTAGCTTGTGGTACATGCTTTGTAAGCCATGACCGGCCCTTGCTCCTATAAAAGGAGGGCTTAGGTCCTTCATAATTCAGAATTTGAATTTGTAGTATCAAAACTCTCCCAAATTGGTGATTGAGTGTAGTGAGAACTTGTCTTCTCCTCTTTCTAGTCTCATCTTGAGAGCCTTGGTTCCCTCAAGTGGCGGCAATTCACACTTATCTTGGAGCTTTCACACTTCAAGTGGCGTGTTCATCAACCAAGAACTACAACCACATAAGTCTTCTTTCTTCTCCATCTTCTCATTCCATTTTCGTGCCTATTTCCATTCCTAAACATGTCTTAGGTTCCTTTCTTGCTTTTTATTTGGTGTTCTTGCTTAGTTTCATGTTTCAATCGGTTCATCTTCTTTATTCCTTGATTTGTTCGGTGCATTTCAGTTTCTAAGCAATTTAAACGGTTCATTTTCTTTCTTACCTCTTTTAATCGGTTCAATTGGCAAGAAATGGGTCTTCCATGTGAGCTTTGCTGTTTGGCGCAAGTTTTGTTGAGTTCTTGAAACATAGAACATTGATCCATTTTTTATAAAAGTGCCTTTTCAATCTCCAAATCAAGTTGATTCCATTAAATGTCAAAGAATCATCTATACCTTGTTATTGGAATCATATCATGTGGTATCATAAGTTTAGGTTTCTTCTTGTTTGTGTTTTGAGTTGTGTTGCACTTTTAATTCAAGAACTTTCAATTCTTGTTGTTTCATTTCTGTTTTTAGGATATTTTTGAGTTTTCTTGTTGTTTTCCTTTTGCTATTACATTGTGTTTGTGTCATTTTAATTTTTGAATCCATACAAGTTTTGTCATAGTCATGTTTTTCCAAGAATGTTATCAATTCCTTGTGTTCCTTTTATTGTCATTTTTGTTTCTTGCTTTTGTGTAATGCAATTTTCTGAGTTTGTTTCTTGTTCCTTTGATGCATTTTCCTTTTAGTTTTGAGTTCATACTTGTATTTTAGATCTATACAAGTTCTTATACAACATTTCTATTATGTTTTTGCTAGTTCTTAATTCTGTTTTTCATTCCTATTAGGATTCCTCTGTTTTCCAGAAAATGTGCTAACTGTTTTGCCTTATTGCAATTGATTTACTTACTAGAATGTTCTGAAATTCTGGATTTGTGTTCGTCAAAGTGTTATAAAAGAGTAGAAAAAAGAAGTACTTCAAAATTCAAAGTACAAAAAAAATGATAAACAAAAACAAAAAGTGTGTAATTCTGCCGAAAAAAATACGGTAATCTGGCAGTAATTTTAGAAAATTTATCTCAATTAATTGGCTTACTGTTTTTGAGTAATTCCAGTGCCATTGTTGAGCTAAGATCTTGAATTTTCTGTGGTTACAATTTCATTATCCAGTTCGCTTTATATCATTCCAGATAAATCGGTGAACATCAAGCACAGTTTGCACAAAAATATTTTCCAGTAGTTCTGTTTTTGTTTTCTTCATCTACTCTAGTGCTTTTCTTTAGGTCTCTTTTGTGTGCCTTCTTTTTTCATTGAGTACCTTATTTTCTTGCTTGTATTTTCTTCATTACTCTTTGAGTTTGTCATACATCTTGTATTCCTTTTGTTATAACCTTTTCTTGTTTATACCTTTTCTTGTTTGTCTTTTATTGTTTCTTTGGTTTTGTGGTTATTAGCTTTGAGATTGTGTGCTTTTGCTTTGACATCTTTCATTTGAGGTTACTCAAGGCCTCAAGTTCAGATTGGTAAAGGGAAGTATTCTTTCTTTGGAGTGTTTTAAGTGACACTTCACTTCGGCATTTGTTCTAAATTTTGTGTTTGCTAACATTGTTTCTTAACATTTGTGTGCTATTTTGTTTGCTGTTTTTCTTTTATAAATGGCTTCATATTCCAGCAGTGATTCTTCCAAACAACATTCTCCTAGCAAAGCTTCTGTTCTTGTTGAATTAAAAAAGGCAAACCGAACCATTAATCTCAAAGATGAAGCTATAAGAAAGTTGGAGGAAAGATTACAAAGACTTGAAATGAAGCAACCTAGGTTCTCTCATTCTATCAATGAAGAGCATCATTCTCATAGACCTTCATCTAAAGGTTCTTCCAATGATCATGGTCGTGAAGAGGATACAAGAAGAAGGAGGCATCGTCATCATTCCAATGAAAGAAACCATCACTGTGACCAAAGACATCACCAAGACTCCAAGTTTCACATTCCTTTTATGAAAATTCCTACCTTTAATGGGGATAGTGATCCTAATGTTTATCTAGATTGGGAGGCTAAATGTGAACAAATTTTTGATGTCTATGAGGTCAAAGAAGACCAAAAGGTTAAGATGGCCTCCTTAGAATTCATTGATTATGCCATGAATTGGTGGCATAGTGTTGTAAAGGACATTATCTATAACAAGGGTCCTCACGTGGACTCTTGGGACACTTTAAAGGAACGCATGCGCCTTAGATTTGTGCCACCACACTTTAGGAAAGACCTCATGTTGAAGCTCCAAAAGTTTCAACAAGGCACGCTAAGTGAGGATGCTTATTTTAAGGAGTTAGAAACGCTTTTACTTAAAATTAATTTGAAAGAAAGTGAGGAAGCTATGATAGCTAGGTTTGTGAGTGGTCTAAGGAAGGATATTCAAGATATTGTTGAACTTCAAGAGTATTCATCATTGGGTTCTTTGGTTCATCTTGCAATGAAGGTGGAAGCCCAACTTGCTAAGAAAAATGCTTTTAAAAACTCTCCCAATGATGCTTACTACAACAAATCTTGGAAAAATAAAAAGTCTTTTTCAAAATTTCCTTCTAAAGATTCTTCTTTCACACCTAAAGAGTCTAAGCCTTCTACTTCTACTCATATATCACCCATTAAATCGTCTAGTAAGAAATGCTTTAAGTGTATGGGTTATGGTCACATTGCGGCTAATTGTCCTTTTAAAAGAAATTTGTTTGTGAATAATGGCATTGTGATGAGTGATCATGATTCCAATTCATCTAGGCATTCTTCACCTTCTAAGCCATCAAGTGAGATTGAGAGTGAAAGTCCTTGTGAAGGTGACTTATTGATGATAAGGCGTATGTTGGGAACAATTCCAAAATCTTTGGATGATACTCAAAGAGAAAATATTTTTCACACCCGCTGTCTTATCAACAACAAGTTATGTTCCTTGATTATTGATGGGGTAGTTGCACTAATGTGGCTAGTACAAGAGTTGTGGAGAAGTTATCCTTACCCGCTATCTCTCATACCAAGCCTTATAAGTTGCAATGGTTAAGTAACGAAGGTGAAATAATGGTGAACAAACAAGTCCTCTTTAACTTTGCAATAGGAAAGTATAAAGATGAGGTTTTATGTGATGTTGTACCCATGGAAGCAACTCATCTTCTTTTAGGAAGGCCTTGGCAATTTGATAGACATATTTTACATGATGGCCTATCCAATACAATGTCTTTTTCCTTCCAAGGGCGCAAGGTTATCTTAAAACCTCTCTCTCCCAAAGAGGTTCATGAGGACCAAATTAAAATAAAAACTAAAAGAGAAAATGAGAAAGAAAAAGAAGTAAGTACTAAACCGAGTCACACCACTTTATCCACTAAATCCATCATGTTGACTCGTGCTATGCCTCAAATGGAACCTCCAAGGTCTTCTTCTTCTTTATCTTTTTCATTACCCAAGTTCCTATTTCAACACCAACTTGGTTAAAGAATGTTAGGGATGATTTTTTCATACCTCCTAATGGTTTTCACCATTTAAGAGGACTTTTTCCAAAAGATATCATCATTCCCAAACAAATTTTTCCAACTTGGTCTGTTTATAGAACTTCCTTTTCTGAACTCCCACTGCTTCCGACTTCTAAGTCATGTTTGCCTTTTTCTTCAATTTTTAATTGTAAAAATAAACTGACTTTGTTATATGCAGGGATTCAGAATTCGCGGTCGAATTCTCTCCAACTCGAGGAGTATGATGAAGAACAGATAAGAGAGGCTTTTACCAATGGAGGAAGAGGTCATTCACCCACACATTTAAAGTTCCTCCTTCTAGTCTTCTCAAAATTAAAAGAAGACATAAAATAAAGAGAGGATCAAGCCTAAAGCCAAAGAAGTCTACAAGCTTTCAAGAATGGGCTTCAATTAAATATCTCTCTTTATAGTTTCTTTTGTATAAATTTGTAAATAATATAGAATAGTGTTTAGATAGGTGCTAAGAGGGAAACCTAAAGAAACCTCTTTTGTAAAGCATCTGTAGGCTTTAGTTTAGAATTTTCTAGAAGGTGACTCTTCATGAGTCACTATTGGCGTTAGCTTAGGAGTCTTTTGGTTAGCTTGTGGTACAAGCTTTGTAAGCCATGACCGGCCCTTGCTCCTATAAAAGGAGGGCTTAGGTCCTTCATAATTCAGAATTGGAATTTGTAGTATCAAAACTCTCCCAAATTGGTGATTGAGTGTAGTGAGAACTTGTCTTCTCCTTTTCTTAGTCTCATCTTGAGAGCCTTGGTTCCCTCAAGTGGCGGCATTTCACACTTATCTTGGAGCTTTCACACTTCAAGTGGCATGTTCATCAACCAAGAACTACAACCACATAAGTCTTCTTTCTTCTCCATCTTCTCTTTCCATTTTCGTGCCTATTTGCATTCCTAAACATGTCTTAGGTTCCTTTCTTGCTTTTTATTCGGTGTTCTTGCTTAGTTTCATGTTTCAATCGGTTCATCTTCTTTATTCCTTGATTTGTTCGGTGCATTTCAGTTTCTAAGCAATTTAAACGGTTCATTTTCTTTCTTACCTCTTTTAATCGGTTTAATTGGCAAGAAATGGGTCTTCCATGTGAGCTTTGGTGTTTGGCGCAAGTTTTGGTGAGTTCTTGAAACATAGAACATTGATCCATTTCTATAAAAGTGCCTTTTCAATCTCCAACTCAAGTTGATTCCATAAAATGTCAAAGAATCATCTATACCTTGCTATTGGAATCATATCATAGAGTCTGATTCCATCCAGGTGAAAGAAAATATGTCGTTTGAAGTGAAGCCAATCAGAATTTTAGATTCACAAGTGAAACAACTTCGTGGAAGAAGTATTCCCATGGTGAAAGTATTGTGGGATCTCATCTCTGGAGATTCCACTTGGGAAATTGAAGAGGAGATACGATCATCATACCCCAATCTCTTTCTTGGTAAGGTCATTTTCAAGGACGAAAATTTTTGTAGTTTGAGATAGTGTAACATCACTTTTTTTAAAAACAAAAACAGAACCCCCTACAATCATTTTTTCTTCCATATCTCCATTTCTCTCTCTCTCCATATTCTCTTCTCTCCCTTCTCTCTTAATTTCTCACTTCATACCTCATCTATTTTAGAATCTGATCGGACCACGTTGTAGCTTGCGAGTTAAGGAACATTTATAGCCGATCCGGTTTTTAAACAGAGTAAGTTCATTTTTACTCTAAATATCCTTTGTTCTCTATTTTTCCTTAGGATTTAGTCATCAATCTTGGTGGGGTCAGTTGAGAAATTTAATCCTCTCAACTTATTCTACTATATGCTGAATTTTTGTTCTGTTTGCATAACTTGCATTAGGCCCGTAAATCTTGAAGCTTATCCAGACTGTGAGGAATAAAATTCTAGAAGTTGCTTAGAAAGCAAGCAATTGAGGTAAGGGAAGCTAAATTTAATTTTTTAATAGCACCCTAGGATAGAAGATCTGAATGTTGAAGGGACGTGGTCCCAATATTCAATTTCTCTTGCAGGGATGTTGTGTGTTTATATATTGTGTTGTTTGTTTATATATTATTTAAACTAGTAAAAATATTAGATTTTGATGGTTTAGTATTTAAGTGTTGTTTTTTTTCTGTTAAATAGGATTTTGAATATTGTGGATTGCATTTTGAATGATATTGTATGATGAAAATTGTATGAAATTGATGTCATACATTTGGGATAATGTATGAGTTGTCATTTGATGGTACATTAAGTATGAAAAGCCTATGTTTAACGGAGATCCTCTGGCTTCACTGATGATCTAAGTCATGTAGACTAAGATATCAGGTGGTGAGAAGTTGAGAGGGAGTTCATACACATCGTGTCCCACTGTAGACACTCGGTATTGGATGTTTGAACTTATCCTGATCCTTTCTATTGGATTTGCTAGTAATCTTTGGATCAGGTGTTAATCTCTGGTAGGGGCATACTTAATGAGTCTTCTAGAAGATGAAGTGAGATTGAAATGAAATCCAATGATTGTGATTGAAAATAGATCCATGTGTGATCTATATGAATGATGAAATTGATATTGAAATTTTATATGACAACATTTAAAGAAATGTTTATAAATGATTTGTTTGATTGGTTCTTTTAGCAAAAATTAGATAAGATATGAAATTTCTTTTCATTAGCTTACCCTTGCTTTTTCGTGTTGTGTTTGAACTACGATGATTGTACTATGTACATGAGCAGATGACCATACAGGTGCAGGAGAGCCTTAAAGGTTTCGGAATTTTATTTTGAGCTATGGATATGTAAATATTTGTATTTCTATAAGTCATAATCTTGTAATAGAAATATTTTGAAAAACTCTAAGTTTGTGTAGAAATATGTAGAACATGTATTGAAATAGTTAGATGTATTTTCGGGGTGTTACATGCATAATCTTAACACCATGGCCGCTAGGGTACTAACTCATGTACCAGCATTAAGGGTCCAATTTGTCCACTGTAGGCGTACAAGCATTTACGTATCATGCATGCAGTTTATTCCCCAAAACCCTAACGCTATTGGGCTTAAGCGTCTTAGAGAATATTTTACTTGTGCTAGACCCGAATGTACTAAATACACCATTAGGCCCATTCACACTCTTTTGCTGACCTAACCAAGCCTTATACACGTTAAGTGCATAAATAAACCTCAACGCACACATACCTAGAACCCACTTACGTGATCCATCAACTCGACCAAAAGCACCGAACTGACCTGCTTAAGACAATTCGATCACTGTTGAACCCAGCGATCATTTGCCTATAATCTCATTCTTATGCAAATTCTCATTCTTATGCAAATACTTGTATGGATGATGTTGTCACCTATTTATGAATTTTTATATTAAATCAAATCAATATTCTCCTTCATCGTTAGTTACTTAGTTAATGAAAATTTTAATTTCTTTATTTTAGATTCGGCTTTCAATTGACATTAAACATATTCTTTTAAAATTAAACTAATTTTATCTCAAATACTTTTGGAATAAAATATATTTATAAGATTTTATTACTTGATTTTGGTTTTTAAGAATTTAGTCTTTATCACTAATCATGAATGAAACGTCTCTCTCTATTTGAGAGAGAGAGAGAGAAAAAAAAACTATTGTTTCTTAAATAATAAGAACTTAATCGAGTATAGTCTAATATGTTCTAATATAAAAGGGATTGATCTCAAAATTTTATGATTTTAAAAGGACTAAAATAACCATTAAGGACTAAAATTGTAAAACAAAATAATAAGTATTAAATGGATACAAGCAGTAAAAATATATTTAAATCATGTTTCGAATTTATATTTTTATACTTCAACTGTATTTATAAATATTCGTGAAATATACGAAATTTGATAAAAATATCAAATGATGGCTGGAATATAATGGAAATGGAGTAAAATTAACATATCCAAGCAAAGTTTTTACACCAAAAAATTATTTTACTTATTTATTATTTATTACATGTATAATTAAACTATATTTTTTATGTCAAGAAAGTAAGATTCTTTTATTATGAGAAACGTCAATAATACAATTTTTACAACTTAAAAGAACTAAATTCATGCTGTAAACATCTTTAATAAAATCATTTTTATTGATATGTTTTTAAAATAAAATGCAACCTCCTAGAGTTTTGTCATTTGTCTAACAAAACAAGTTTGAATAATTTTTTTATAAACACTCGGACAAAGAAAGTAAAAAAAACAATAAATTTGACTACTTAAAAATTAAATTCAATTTTTTTAATGAAAGTTATAACCATTTAGCTTCTTTAATTCATTTTAACTTATTCATAAATTAATTTTAATTCATAGAAAATTTATTTAACTTTTTCTCATTTTTTTCTTATAAATACTCATTAAAAAAACTTATTCTCAAGCCTAAATAATCCTAACAAAATTTTAGATTAGGTAAAGACTAAGACATATTCATCCCAACTCATCCTCTTGATACTTTCAACCATGAGAATGGAAGTCTTCCCCATCCAAGGCTTCTAAAAAGGCTTCATAAACAATACTCAGATGGGTTGAAAATGCTTATTTCTTTGAAGTGGCATTCATATAGCCTTTTTGCTAGAACAACAAGACTATATACACGTAAACAATTTTAAAATTAAACATTCAGTTTTCTCATTACATAACACACTAAACACCTCTAATATATACATAAATCCATCAAAACTTACATGCATATACAACTAACCCCTGCTGCGACTTCGTTTAGCAGTGGGTGGTAATTTCTCTGATGGACCAGTAGGAAGCTTCTTTCCAGTCTCTTGTTCAATCCTCTTCTTGAGCTCCCTCAGTATACGAATTTGTCCAAGCTTCTCAGGAGACAACTTGTCCCAGTAAATCCCTGCAGCAAAGATGAGATGTTGGTTATTATTTTTAACAAATATCAGAAGTTATGAACATCCAGCAAGGGAAAGAGAAACTGAAGCTACACCATTCAAGGTTGACTACTTATGCAGAAACTACATCTTTCCAATGGCATCTCAATGATTTACAGATTAAAGGGTAAGAAGAAAACGCAAAGACAGAGATAGGTTGCATTGTTTCACCAACCTTGAGGCTTTGGAATAGTCGTGTGTGTGAAAATGACCTGTGTTGGAGTACAAATGATATCCACCGGTACGTCGTGGATTAACAGTTTTTCAACTGGAATGTCGTCTACCAATTGGCAGTCATGCACTGCAAGGGTTGTTCCCATTGTGTTACATACAAAACAAGACAAATTGCCAAAAGGTAATGAATAGGGCAGTACGTTACAATATGTTATGGAGGGACTGATTGGGGAATATATTGCATTAAATTCAGTTAACATGTCAGTATTAGTGCAAGGGAACTATTTGCCCAAGATCGTTTTGCAACCCAAATAAACCTTTATAAATATAGAGGCTAGAGAATCATGCGTGGAAAAAGAAATAATATCAAGCAAGCATCCAGGCTATATAATTCTTTTAAAAGAAAAATGTTTTTTTTAAAGATGTTCCATAACCAACTTGTGTCATACCCATGTTTGAAAATCGAAATATGAAATAAGTATGAGTGTTATACATGAAGGTACTTCAACTGTTGAAATTGTGATTTTCAAAATGTTCAAGAGAAAATTTTAAAAGGACGGGCTAACAAAAGTGGTAAAGGAAGGTTAGGAACCAACACTACCTGAGGTAACAACTTGTGTTGAATCATCAATGGCTCCCATGTACCTCAGCATACCGTATTCAAGTTCTGCAAATCCCTGCATTTCAATCTTCTTAGTTGAAGGAACATTCAAGTTCAAAAGTCCATCAATAGATTAAAAGGTCACTCAATGCTCACTCATACAATGTCAGAGGAAAGTAGGGATTTTTTGTTTCATTGGAAGCTTTGAAATTAGACTTGAGGTTGGTTTCCTTCCACGAGGTATATTTCATTGGTTAGAAATTTCATGATATGTAAGCAAATAGGAAGTCAATGAAAACTTTTAAACCCTAGATCATACAGGTTGCCAGAAAATAAAAATACAATTTTGTAGTTCTAGCCTTTTAATTGATAAGTGAACTAAAAGATGAAACATGGCCATAAGAAAAGTAAAAGACATGTAAATTTACCTCTCCCTTTCCCAATCGCGCCCCTGTCCTTGGATCAACAGCAACTGATCCAATAACAATAAGATCTACCTTTATCTTTTCGTCTAACCCAATTGGTCGTCCATGCTTGGCAACCCCAACAGAAGTGCAGGCTTCCTTCATGGTATCCAAAGTTAACATACTGGATTCAAGAACAGAGAAGAAACCTGTTCTTAATCGAGGTTGAGGAGTCAACAACTTCTTGCCATCTGCAATATATATTGAATATAATATATACAGTCAGAAGAGAACTAGAGGAGAAGAAGATAAGAACTACGAGTCTTGAATTAATTAAGTTCTTAAATTTTTATTTTATTATTAAAATTTTATTAAATTGATCACAAATTCTGCTTATTCTGTTTTAGCCGGTTGATGTTTCTTAATGTTATTCACATTATGCTCAATCTAGATAATAAAGGGCCAGTAAAGAACTAGTCTGATACTCACACTTGTCAAAATAATAAGGCAAATCAAGAGCAAAGAGAGCAGGCCATCACAATCACCAAAAGGCAGGTATATCAAACTTATTAACACATGAAATATAACACTTTCAGTAAAAAAGATGTACACAATAAAAGACCATCATATCATGACCATAGATATCTTAACTCAAAAAGGTTTTATAAGACCTAATAACAAAAATACTGAGTGTTACAGGAAAATCCACCTTTAAGTACTAAGCTTTACATCAAATTATCCATTTCTGTAATGCTGTAGAATCCATATGTTACGCTAGCAGGAGCCTTCAGTGTCACAAAATCTTACATGTCCTAATAACTTAAGATTAGATACACAATGTTGTCCACATAACGAGGATTCTCAAATTGATTACTAATAAATCGATTAAATAAAACCTGAAATGTGAAGTTCAGTCTTTGACATCTAAGTCAGATCTTCACAACTCTTTCACGCCACATCAACATTACTCAAAAAATCAGAGTGTCAATGTAATTTACTCAACAAATTTGTATCTAAGGCTCACTTAAATCGGCAAAACTAATAATAGTTTACTGCGACAATATACTGTTTTACAATGACAATTAATAATCCATACTGACGATCATTCACTTTTAGCTGCACCATACCAAGACAACTTTGCACATGAAACCCTCTATATTTAGATGGAACAGTTCAGGTTCAGAAAGATGCTCCTGAGCTACATGGTGCAATCCACTAGTGCATTCATGCATGCAGTTTCATGTATCTAATTGTGTACAGCTTGTACCACTTAACTGCCAAGCAGTGTTTATTTTTCTTTCGATATTCTTCACTTAGAATAATGCTGACATTTAGACTACTCTTGCAGTCACAACAATAGCAACTGATCAACACCTGAGATTAACATGAAAAAATTTAAAACTGAGCCACCGATATTGAGAAGTAGCTAATTGGGCAGTTTTCTATGACTACAAAGGCGAGTGCTAGTAGCATTATTCTTCCACTTATCATGAGCCTATCTTTCTAAAACCTTTTCATTTCTTGTTATTTCTCACCTATCTACGATCCCTTCAAACTGAGAAAAATTGCAACAAAAACCAAAAGGCGTCAATCACACACAACTTGTTCATAAATAATATTCCCCTCCCCACTCAGCACCACATACAAAAGAAACACCAAATGAAGTATCAGACCTGAAAGAGTGAGAAACCTGACTTGTTTCTGAGGAGAATCTGGATTAATCTTTACACATTGTGCAACTTGAAAAACATCTAGCTCCCTCATCTGCCAAAACCCACATCAAACAGGTCAATTAACCCATTTCAAATCCAGGGTTAACATATTGATACTTTTTTACACTTTACACGCTTTCTTATGGAAGCTAAATCTCATCATATCCATCTCGTTCATTTCATTTCATACTATTCTACTTTAAACGATGTCATTTCATTCGATTTCCTGTAATCTGATTATATTGAAGTTCAATTAATTACCCCTTCATATTGTCTTCTCTATTTATAAAAAGTTTATCCTTGTCATGCCTTGCTTCTTAAGCGGGTTCTTCGCTTTCCATTGAGGAATGAATACCTTTTGAGCAGCGACGGAAGCCCCAACGAAATTGGGAATGCGGTGGTGAACGGGGCGGGGGTTGTTGGCGAAGTTGCGGGCCTCCATCAAGTCCCATATCCTCTTTCGGATTACCCATTTCCAGGCCTTCGGGTCGGCTGCCTCCGCCATGGCTTGCCGGGCCTCCGCGTCGAGCGCCAGCCGCTCCGCCTCGAACGTCGCCGCGTCGAAGGGCTGGTTATTCTTGTTGGTGCTGGCGGCCTCCACCTTGAAGCAGCGGCGAGGAAGCGTGGAAAGGGAAAGGGTGCAGAAAGGTGGGGCCTTCAAGGTGTTGGCTGTGACCATAAATGGATGTGATAAACGCAATGCATCCATTTTACTTCCGACGTTTCGATTTGATTTGAAATTATCGTCTGCTCCGGTTACAGGTGTACAGATGGAAAAAAAAAAATAGGAGGAAAAGAACACAGTATTGTATTTTCATAAAAAAATATAAAATAAAAAAGTTTAGTTTCATTTCATCACTATAGTTAAAAAGTATTTTAATCCTTATTCTTAAAAAAACATCTATTTTTAATTATACTGGGATGAATTTTTAACTTTTTAAATCCTTACATATATCTTACTCCTTTTTAATCTTTACAGCATAATTAATAAAAATAACATTTTGTTATCCGAAATCAATCATTGGCAGAAGTATAGTCTTTAGTTAGTCTTCTTTAATTTAAGACAGTATTTTTACATTGGATAACATGTCCATGGAAAAAAGTAAATATATATTTTAAATAAATTTTATATATTATAAAATAATTTTTCCTTGTGATCTAATAACTCGAATAAGTTATAATAATATATGGTTATAGTAATAATAGTGTGATAATAATCATAATAATAATGGTGGTCATAATAACTATAGTAATGTTGAGATCTTTTATAATAATGTGAGTGCAACAATAATGAGAAGAATTCTAGCAATAACGGTGCAAGTAATAACAGGTTTCATAATATCTGACAATAAAAAATGATTATATGTTTTATAATAAATATGATATTACAACAATGACAATAACATTAATAACGATAACATTAGTAAATGAAAAGATAGATCAAAATAATAAAAGAATAATAAATTAGTAATTGTAATTTTAATAATGGTGAGGAAGCTAAAATGGTGTTAAACATAGTTATTATGGCACAAATGATAATGATGAAAGTGATATTGATAAAGATAAAGACAACAATAAAAACAAAAATAATAATAATAACAATTATTATTATCACAATGTATGTGGTGGTATAGAAATAAGAGTAATGTATGTGATAATAATTGTATTAGATCAGAGCACTCATAACTCAGCACTTGGCGGTCAGACATTGGTACATGGCGTACGTAGGTCAGTTCGGCTTTTGGGTCAAGATAGCGGGCCATGTAATTGGGCTCCAGTTGTATGAGTAAGTCCATTTTTGCATAATTTAGGTAATCATACATGCATAAGGTCTAGTCAACTAAAGAAGGGTAATTGTGGGTCCATGAAGTCATGACCGAGAAGAGGTCAGACGCACGGCGAGAACCCTACGCAGACAGAAAGAACCAACCCAGAACAAAGGCGAGAGAGGACCTGCCTTTCCGGCAGAAGTTCTAGATGACTAACAAGGAGTTGTTGTGTATGCCATGAATGGCGGAAAAATTGAGGTTCCCCCCGAAATCTAACAGGAACTTGGGGTCGCGCAAGGAGGCTTGGTACGAGTTCCACAAGGGGTTTGGGCATGACGTGGAACACTGTATAGCCCTGGGCTACCAGCTAGCAAGCCTAATAAAAGATGGATTCTTGAAGGAGTATCTAGAAGGGAGCCAGGAGGGGTCAAAGAAAGAGATTACTTCGGCATACCAAGGACATGAGGTACCCGTCCACGGTGAGCTGAACACCATCTCGGGAGGATTTTCAGGAGGGGGGTGTTCGGCCTCCAAGCTTAAGAAGTACATGAGAGAGGTGATGGCAGTAGAGGCGCAGGGGTCTGACCAGCCAACTGAACCCGACCTTTGCTTTACCAATGCAGATTTGGGGGACGTGGTCCCACACGAGGATGATCCAGTAGTGATCTCCATTGTCACCGTGGGAAGAAAAGTACACCGAGTTCTCATTGACCAGGGGAGCTCAACTGATGTGATGTTTTGGGTAACGTTTCATAACTTGCAGTTGTCACCTGACCAGTTGAGACCATATGATGGTTGCTTGTTTGGCTTTGTTGGAGATCAGGTGGAGGTGCGGGGACATGTGGAGTTGAGGACGACCTTCTCAAATGGTGTCTCATCTTGCACGATCAGTATCAGAAATTTAGTGGTTAATGTTGTTTCGGCTTATAACTTATTTTTGGGAAGGTCCTCTTTGAACAGGTTAGGCACGGTGGCCTCGAGGAGGCACATGAAGATGAAGTTGCCCTCCCTCGAGGGAGAGGTGATCATCATCAATCTAACCAAAAGGCGACGAGGAAGTGCTACGAGAATAGCCTGAATAGCAGAATGGGAGTGTGTACGGTCACCGTCCAGGTGCGGGAGCCAAAGGTGATCATCCGAGATGAGATCACCAACGAAAGGTGACCTGAGCCTGCTGGTGAGGTTCAAGAGAAAGTGATCGAGGAGAAGAAGTTCAAGCTCGACACATCGCTAGGCCAAAATTTGCAAGACAAGATCGCTGATGTAATAGCGAGGCACATGAGTGCTTTTGCCTGGTCTTTTGCAGACATGCCTGGAATAAATCTTAACTTCTTGTGTCATAAACTCACTATGGATGAGAAGGTCAGGCCAGTAATACAGAGAAGAAGGAAGCTCAATGAAAAAAGACGTCTAGTCATCAAAGAGAAAACACAGAAGCTCTTGAAAGCTAGCTACATAAGGGAAATCCAATACCCTGAGTGGCTAGCAAACGTGGTATTGGTGAAGAAGGCAAACGGAAAGTGAAGAATATGCGTCGACTTTACAGACCTGAATAAGGCCTTTCCCAAAAATTCGTATATGTTGCCTGTATCGACCAGTCCTCGGGCGTCGTTGACCACTAGTAATGATGGGGTCACGTAAGCGGGTCCCACGAGCGGCGTGGGTCAGTGTCTCGCGAGACACGTGCGCCAAGGAATCAAAGGGTGGTCAGACATCGGTCACCAGGATGTACCGACGTGCCACTAGGCAGTGTGGAGAGGTCGGGCACCGGGACTCGAACAGTAGAGCTGGGCCACGAGAGGTGGATCCCAGACCACACACTAGTTATCAGTAAGGGAGGAGCCTAGGTCACGAGAGTCCATGCGTGTGGAGTAGATGACGCGTTCAGGCATAACACGAGTGTAGAGCCACTAGAAAGGATACGACCTTTGAGGGTCACGTTCCAGCGGTGAGCTGCATGCATGGCACGTGAATAGCTAGGGCGCTCCCAAGAAGGGTGACCCCAGAGATCAGGTGCACGAGGAGGCATCCAGGTGGTCATCCTGTCAGAGGTTGCACTCCAGTTAGGGAACCCCACGCGCTAGGTTATCCTAAGAGTGGGTAACAGTGGCGTTGGGGCCCACCCCCTCAGGAAGCCTATTTTAGGTAACAGAAACAGTGGAAACCCTAGGCTATATAAAGGGAAGTAACAAACTTAGTAAGGAATGCTATTCATTTGCGCCGCTTCACACACATAGAGTTTTACAGTTAACAGTTTTGGTGTTTTCTAGCCCTACACTGACTTGAGCGTCAGAGTGCAAACGGCCTCTAGGGTACCCTTTGCTTTGTGATTTCAGGTGTTTGATCGAAAGAAGGGAACGAACGAAGGCACAGAGAATCGGATGTGGGAGTATCGTGAGATGTACGAAGGCCCTCGAGTCAACCGGCTAGCAAACGTGGTATTGGTGAAGAAGGCAAACGGAAAGTGAAGAATGTGTGTCGACTTTATAGACCTGAATAAAGCCTGCCCCAAAAATTCGTATATGCTGCCCATCATAGATTCCTTGGTGGACCGTGCTTCAGGTTGCCGACTGCTGAGTTTTCTAGACGCGTTCTCGGGGTACAATCAAAATTGCATGCACCCCCGTGATGAGTGTAAGATCGCCTTCATGACGGAGCTTTCCAACTACTGTTATAAGGTCATGCCTTTTAGGTTGAAGAATGTCGACCCCACCTATCAGATGTTGATGGATAGGATTCTCACCCCCATGATTGGGCGAAACGTACAAGCATATGTAGACGACATGGTTGTCACCTCAGCAAAAAAGGATCAGTACGTTGCTGATTTGGAAAAGCTATTCACCACAATAGCTAAGTATAACCTAAAGCTGAACCCGGAGAATTGTGTGTTTGGGGTAGAAGCAGGGAAGTTCTTAAGGTTCCTGCTCACTAAACGAGGGATAGAAGCGAACCCGAACAAATGTGCAGCAATCATAGGGATGAGAAGCCTTGCCACGGTGAAGGAAGTACAGCAGCTGACTGGGCTTATGGTCGCCTTGTCCAGGTTCTTATCAACAGGAGGAGATAAGGGGTACCCTTACTTCCAATGCTTGAAGAAGAACAACCGTTTCACATGGAGCCACGAGTGTGAAGATGTGTTCCTCAAGTTGAAGAAGTACTTGGCTAGCCCGCCTGTCCTATGTAAGCCGCTACCAGGTACTCCCCTTCGTCTTTATTTTGTAGTTACAGATCGGGCAATCAACTCGGTATCATGCAGGAGCATGATCAGGCTTAAAGGCCTATTTACATCGTGAGTAAGGTGCTACAAGGGCCGGATGTACGATATCAAATCATCAAAAAGGTAGCCTTAGAAGTGGTATTTGTAGCTCGGCAACTGCGCCCCCATTTCCAGAGTTTCATGATGATAGTAATGATCGATCTCCCAATCCGCAAGGTCCTCCAAAAGCCCAATATAGCAGGTTAGATGGTACGTTGGGCAGTCGAGTTGTTTGAGTTCGACGTATAGTACGAACCCAAGGGGCCTATCAAGGGCCAGGTATATGCTAATTTCGTGGTAGGCTATCTTTAGAAGCCACCCAAGTAGACAGTGGTGATATTCAGTGGATGGATCTAACGGACTGTTGATCGAGCAGGCCCTGAGATTTGCCTTCAAGGCCATCAATAACCAGGCTGAGTATGAAGCCTTGGTAGCTGGAATGTTGTTGGCCAAAGAACTGGGCACTCGAAGCTTGTTGGTAAAAAGTGACTCGTTGTTGATAACCAGGCAAGTCACAGGTGAGTACCAGGCCAAAGATCCACAAATGGCCTCGTACTTGAGGTATGTTACACTTTTGAGGGAAAATTTCCCCACGTTCTAGCTAGTGCATGTCCCAAGGGAGCATAATGCCCGAGCAGACCTATTATCCAAGTTGGCAAGCTCAGGAAAGGGAGGTCGATAGAGGTCAGTTATTCAGGAAACCTTTGTTGAACCAAGGGGGAGTAATCATTATGTTCTTACTAAGGAAGATCTGGTATATATTTTCTGCATCATGAAGAAGATCAAAATCAATTGGATCCACATCATCAAAAAGCACATGCAAAAGGGTATGAGGTTAAGTGACTATCACTATCCATATGCTGTTTTAGTATCTAAATTTCTACTCTATTTTGAAGTGAACCTTGAAGATGAAACTTCTGAGTTGGTCAAGTCAACTCAAGAGTTGAACAATGAATCACTCAGCAAAATGGGTTTTACCAAAGTAGGTGGAAAATGGATTAGTAAGGATGGTGACCTTGGTGCCTCATCTAGTGGTGTTGCTGATCTTGAACAAGATGAACCTGTTGATATGGATGTTCAACATGAAGATCCACCTGAAGATTATCCAGATGTTAGACCAAGTGTTGGTGCTGGAAATCAAGAAGAAAGGATGCAAACAATGTCTCCTTTTGAAAGACTCATGGTGAATAGGCTTGATAGCTTTGCTGAAAATCAAAGAAACCTCCATGATCTTTGTGTTAGTAATTTCCAGAGGATTGACAACAGGTTTGACAACATGGATGCACGCTTCATGACTCTAGATGAACAAATTGAAGCTGTCCAGAATCAAATCTTTGATCTTCAGTTTGCTGATTATGATGAATGAAGAAAAAAAACCGGTTGAATTATCGAAACAACCGATTGTTTTTGGTGGTTATATCTGGTGTTTTAAATTTTTTCTTTCCTTCTGCTGTTACTGCTTTAATTCTGATGTAATCAAAACAATATCTTGTTTTATCCCTTCTCTTTGTCTATTTGTGAAGACAAATAGGGGGAGATATATATGTTGTGTTTAAATTTCTGTTTTTTTAGTTGTTAAAACGGTTTGGATGAGCAATATTTGTTTCTGATATTTAGCTTTGATCTTTAAATCTTATATCTGTGCTAACCAAATATTAGAAGTTCTATGCTTTGTTCAAAACTGTATCTTGCAGGAACTGCTTCAGATTCAATCAGGTACAACACAAGCATCAGGGATTTGTCTTCATCAAATAGGGGGAGATTGTTAAACCAAGTGGTGTTCAAGCTTTGAAGAATCCAAACCCTTTGAAGGATGATGAAGCCTTGGCTGTGCTTGTTGTTGCTGTGCTGGTTTAGTCTAGTTCTGGGGTAGTTTGAGTGTTGTAATCCACCCCTTGATCGAATCTAAAGCATAGACATTCTCAATCTTTGTGAAAGTAAAATGTTTTCAAACTAAGTTAAAACAACCGATTGTTTTGTCGAAACAACTGATTGTTTACACTTAGATGTTTTGAAAAAAGATTTGAAAACTGTTTTTCAAATGGTTAAGCTGTTAAAACCAAAACAACCGATTGATTCGAGGAAACAACCGATTGTTTGTTTTGGGACCATAACAGAAAAACTGTTTTATCTTTGACTGAGCTTTAAATGATTTAACTGATTACGCTCCAGTCATTAAATGCTTTGACCAATCTTTTAATGCAATTTAAGAGTTTGTTAAGATTTGATAACAAACTACATCTTTGAATAAATTCAGAAAAACAGATTTGAAGATTAATCTTTGACAAGTTTTTGCTAAGAGTTTTTGAGTTTTTCAAAGATCTGAGATTGCTGAAAGTTTGTGATTAATCAAAGTTGTGGAATAGGATTCAGCTTGTATTGATTTCAGATTATCTTCTGTAACAAGTGTAATCCTTGTAACTCTGTAAAGCAAGTTTCGTTTATGTGTTTGCTGAGATTGGTTGTGTTCTTGAGGGGATCAAGATCAACAATCTTAGTGTTGGTGTGTTGGCCAAGAAGAGTGTGTGTCTTGAGGTGTTCAAGGTCACTTTCTTGGTTGTGGTGTAAGTGATCAAGTTGTGATTGCTTAGTGGATTTTCTCAGGGTTTCTGAGAAGACTGGATGTAGCTCTGGGTTTGGAGTGAACCAGTATAAACATATGTGTGCAATCTCTCTATCCTTAACTCTTTAAATTCAGTTTTGTTTGTTGTTTACTGGTTTAAACAACCGATTGTTTCTGTGAAACAACCGATTGTTTTTCTGGTACTGCTGTTTTTAATTGCTGTTTTGGCAAACTGAATTTCTTATCAATTGTTTCTTGTACTTTAAACAATTCACCCCCCCCCCCCCTCTAGTTTAAAGCCATCCATTATGACAACCTTAAAGTCACCCAGGACCGTTGCGGATGGAACAATGGAGGTCAGTCATGCAGAAATTGTTGAAGATGGTTGCTGCCCCTTCAAGACATGTGTTTGATGAAGCCATTTGTGTAAATTCCCTTAGTATTTACATTTGCTTTAAGAATGTCTTAGTTATAGTTTAGAGGTTGTTTAGAGTAGGCTTTTTCTAGGTAACTCACCTCTTAACTCCTGACCATGTGATAAGAGCAAGCACAAGTTTTATGAAACTGTTTTTCATGTTTTTGTTGAAATATCTCTTACTGCATAGAAAATGAATATGTTCTTTTCTAAATAAATAGATTCTTTTCTTAAACTGATGTTTTGATAAAGTGCATTTGAAAATCAGGTTTTATGCATCAAGTATCTTAACTAAGTTTTCATTCCATCAAAACGATTGTGTTTCACTTGTTAAAATGTTTCTGTTATCGTTTTGAAAATGAATCTGTTCATTTGTAAATGAATAGATTCTTTTTAGTCTGGTGCCATGCTTACCTTTAAAAGGTTTTTTTTCATTTTATCCTTGCACCAAGGTGTTTGACTAAGTCTTCTACATATAACAAATTCTTTAACAACCTTTGAAAATAAATCTGTTCATTTTATTTTCAATCAGTTCTTTTTGTAACAACTTTAACTGTTTTTTAAAGTTAGTTATAAAAATGTTTTCCTATAAAAAGAAAGTTTGTTCCTGCGTTTAAATGTTGTTCATACAATTGAAAAAACTGGTTTTACAACAGAGAAATAAGAGATTTCAGAGGATTAGCACGAGTTCTTCAAAGATTTTCCAAATCACATCGTGTGCTTGTTCTTGGTTGGTTCTAAGGCTTGGTTAGAGGTGTTGTCACTGTGTGAGCAATCTGTTCTACTGGTTTAAGGCAGATTTCTGCATTCTCTATCAGGTGTATTCGTTTCTTTCTTCAATTCCTTGTAAAGTGTGGTTGTAAACTCTTCTTGATAGGGTTTCTTGAAGAGTGGTGTGTGCTGGAATAATGTTTTTCAGCAAAGTTTGCCATGTTCTTGTAGGGTTCAAGAACAATGGTTTTTGTAATTGTTTTGAATTGTGGTTTAGTGGATTTCACCTTGGATTAGGTGAAGACTGGATGTAGCTCATTGGAGTGAACCAGTATAATTGCTTTGTGTTCATTCTCTCTTAATCCCTGCACTCAATAACTGCTGAATAATCTAAACTGTCAAGAAATAAATCTATTCAATTGTAATTGAATCTGTTCTTTCTGGGCACGTGTATACTGTTCTTGATTTTCTGGAAAACTCCCTAAAGAACTTCTGCATAAGTCTCTATGTGTTGAAACATCAGTGAAATTCATGTTCTGTGAAAGATTAATACAATTTGTTAAGTGGTTTTAAAAACATGCATTAACATTGCATTCAAAGGTTGTGCTCAACTATTGTAGCTCTCTATGTTAATTCTGTGAAAATCAATTTAATCTTTGCCTGCATATCATCTAACTCAATTCTAAAATCAAAAGTCTTTCACCTGAGATAAATGCCTTAAAGTACACAAACAGTATAAAAATAAATTTGTTCATTGCTAAATAAATCGATTTATTTTCTGTGTACTATTCTAAATTATGAATCTGCGTGAAAGTTTTAAAAGCTCAATTCACCACTCACCCCCCTCTTGAACTTTGGCACTATTGAACTCAACAACAGAAACCTTAGAGGTCAGCTCGATAAAAGAAAGGAGGCACTGATCATTGACACAAAAAACGTTGAAGGTGCCCAAGATATGCACTTATGGCTTGTTGGGGGAAAGTTGTTAGAGGTCTTACAGGTCAACGTAGTGAAGACCTAGATGACGCCATATCAGTGCTACCTTGCTGATGGTAGGCTCCCGGTAGATCCCATAGAGGCAAAGGCAATTAAGAGGAACCCAGGAGGGTATACCCTGGTGGACGAAAACTTGTTTCGTCATGGCTACACTCATCCTATCCTCACATGTGTAAGTGGGGATCAATGTACCCGTATCAAGGCAGAGCTCCATGAAGGCATTTGTGGAAGCCATGTCGGAGGGAAAGCTCTCTCCTTGAAGGTCGTTCGAGCTGGGTATTATTGGCCAACTATGAGGGAGGATTGCATGCGACATGCACAGCGATGCGAGCAGTGTCAGAAGCATGTTGATTGGCATCACGCACCCCCCGAGGAGTTGCGATCAATACATAGCCCCTGGCCTTTCCATACTTGGGGAATAGACCTCTTGGGTCCTTTCCCTTTGGCAATTAGTCAGATGAAGTATCTCGTGGTGGCTATTGAGTACTTCACCAAGTGGTTAGAAGCTGAACTAGTTGCGCAGATAACCGCCCACAAGGTTCAACACTTTGTGTAGAGAAACATTGATGTCGTTTTGGGATCCCAAGGCACTTGGTGTCCAATAATGGTACCTAGTTTGCAAGCCAGTAATTATACAAGTTGTGCACGGAGCTCAGGATCAGACAGGTGTTTGCCTCTGTGGGGCATCCTCAGATGAATGACCAGGTTGAGTCTGCCAATATAGTCTTGCTCAGAGGTTTGAAGAGGAGGTTGGAGAAAGCTAAGGGGACCTGGTCAACCGAGGTGCCTCGATTTTTGTGGGCCTACCACACCACTCTTCAGTCCACCACAAAGGAAACACCCTTCAGTTTGGTATATGGGTCGGACGCCATGATACTCGTACAGATCCAGGAAAGCTCATTCCAAAACTTCGTGATAGAAGAATCTAACGAAGGGGGGAAGGTTAACCTAGACCTACTCGACGAGGTGTGAGAACAAGCATATATCAAAGCTAAAGCTTTGAAGAGAAGGGTGGAGTTGAAGCAGAAGTCCAAGCTGAGACCTCGGCAATTCTGAGTTCCCGACTTAGTAATGCGAAAGGCTTATCCTTACTAGCTGAAGAGTAAGCTTTCTCCCAAATGGATTGGCCCATTCCGTGTGGTGGACTGAGAGAGTGTGCCCCTGAACATAATATTTTCCTATTGAGTATGCTTTCAGTTGAGATTAGATTCTCGTGATGGAAAGTTGTTACAAGAGGTAAGCTATAAAAGGGACTTGAGACCCCAGGTAAAGATACGTTGTTTCTAAGACTGAAACTTACTACTTAAATTCTTATAAGCCCTATACTAACTTGATCGTCGGAGTGCAATCAACAGGTAGGGTCTCCTATGTTTCAATAGAGCTACGTTCAAGAGCAGCAAGAGATAGGATGGATCGTGAAGAGACACACGAAGTTAGAACTTGTCATCTGAGTCAACTGACGAGCAAGTCAACTAGAAAAAACAATAATAATAATAATAATAGTTATAATAAAAATAAGGATGAAAAGAAAGAATAAGATATCAATTACTTAATTATCTTTTAACTCATTTCCTCCGGAAATAAATATATTACATTAAAAAATGGAGATAAATAATAGGATAAGAAATGTATGGACATCAAACAATTAATTTGTCACAAAATAGTCATTTTGTCTTATCTACAACTTCTTTGTCGCCAAACAGTTCTTAAAAAGTAATTATTATAACAATAAACAAACTCATATGATAGTTTTTTATTAGATGACATTCATTTCTTTTAAATATAAGGATTAAACTTACATATATAATAGATTATAATTGGAATATGCCAATCCATAAACATTTTTCTCTTTAAATGTACGGATTAAATTAGATAAATACTTAGATCAATACAAAATAATAAATCTGAGAACTCCTTGAAATTTTTACCAGACTCATGCAAGGATTAACCATTAAATCGCAAATTTAATTAGGCCAAGATAAACATTTTTTATAAACTAAACAATGGTAACTTATCATCCACCCCACTCCCTACCAGGAATCCAAACATACATAGCCTGGGGAAGAATAGGAACAACTCATAAATGTGTAAATATGAAAGAAATTAGAATCACCATGCATATCTAGCAAAGACTGCATAAATAAAAAAAGAGGTCCTTTTATTTACTTAATGCGAATTTTACATTCTTTCATTGAAGTTCGAAATGGAGAGGGATGAGGAAGATAAGAAGAGAATCTAAAGGATGAAAATGTTGTGAATCCTTGAACATGCAAGGAGGAAGGAAAGGGAAGAAAAGGGTAGGAGATGAAAGAGAAGTAGAAAGAGAGAACCATGTAGGTTCTACGAAGTACAGATAGGAATAAATAAAGCAAAAACAAAAATGTAGTTTTTCACTTAGCTGGACAAGAAAATTGAAAGGGGTTGAGAATACAACAGAAAGGGCTACTTAGCCTGAATTACAGAACATATACAACAATCATTATAAAAACAAAACCATAGGAGAATCCCTCAACTCTGAAGAAGGTAGTAACTTAACTTTCCTCTCCCTTTTCTATTCTTCAAGACTACATCCATCTGCAATAATAATGCTTGCCCCACTACTTTATGTTAGCAACCTAAAAATCTAGTGCAGGTTTTATCTAGAGGCAAATGAGAAGAGAAATGATTCAAAGAGAAAAAGTAGTGCAGGTTTTATCAGTAAATTAGCAAGCAAAGAGACCATTACAATGACAATGAAGGTGACATAATCAGCATAAAAATTATCCTTCCCAAATTCAGAACCTAATATGCTTAGCAAGTAGCAACCATAAATCAGTTTTCCTTCAGTTCTTAGCGAAGCCTGCTCATATATTCTGCAACTGGGAAAAGGAGATACGGACAACCGATCCAGAAAGTGGACTTGCATGTTTGCACACAAGGGCTTCAGTAGCCTGTTCTTCAGTCTCAAACTGAACAAGTGACTGTTTTTTACCATTCATCTCAAAGACTTTGCAGTTGACAATGTTACCATGCTCCTCCAAAAGGCTTACAATCTCATCTTCGGCTATGTCTTGTGGGAGGGTGGACAAGTGGATCATTTTTGTTGGTGAGCAGCAATACCGATAATTCTTTGCAGCATTTCGGTTGAATCGATTGAGATTTGAATTGACATACTCGTGTGCATCAGCACCTTGGGATATGCTTGCATGCTTTGAATAGTTGACTTCCAACCGCTTCCCAAACAACATGGCTCCCTGTGTTTCAAATTGAAAAGGTTTTAGATAGCGGCTCAAAACTAGAGCTGAAAAAATGTATGATTAAATTGCAGGCAACAAAAATATATGGAGAATAGATATATCAAATAAACACAAATGCTTTGTAGATAACTAAAGGATCCGTCATGAGTTCAATGTAATGTGCACTAGAACCAGCATATAATCTCGATTCAATTGGCTAGAAATCTAGTCTTAACCAAACAGTTCCCCATTTTTTACTTTCTCATGAGCAGCAAAGACCATCAATAAAATATACAGTTCAACTGACTCAAATTTCGCATTACAAAAATCAGCTTATAAAGATATTACAAGTTACAACCATAATCTCTATCAATAACATATTCAATGCTACCATCTCAAAAATATGGATCAAAACTAATCATTGAAGAAATCACCATTGCGTGCCAAATAATACCGGTCGACTAAGAATAAACAAACAAAAATGAGCAGAAGTTTTATATTACCACAATCTCTTAAAAATAAACAGTAATGAAATAAAAATATCATCTCATTACAAAATACATCTTTCAAATTCAGTATCGCTGGATACAGCACGCATAGGCATCAAGAAAATAAAACCATTACTATATTAAAATTAAATTACATAAAAATATAAGTTGGGTAATATTTTTCACGGGCTAGTGGGGAAAATATCAGCATATGGTGATGGATTCCATATCTCTTTTAGGTGTGAATGCTTAAATGAAATAAATTTAGAGAATATAAACTTTAAAAGAACATTTATCATTATTAACAGAATATCAATAATATGACTAATATTCAGGTAAAACTAAATTGGTTTTTGACTGCTGAGCTGCAGCTTGAAGCAATGCCTGTCAAGCAAGAGGGAACAGCTGCCACCACCAGGAAAGAGGGGCAACAAACAAAGAAACAGAAAGAGTTTCTCCAATGCAAAAACGACATAATTTCTTCATTATTAGGGTAGACCAGGAACAAGATGTCAAAGCTAACTATGTCAACAAAAAGGGACAATGTACAAAGAGGTTTATGAACTCAAGTCAACAGAAAGAGCTTATCCTCCCTAGCTGATGATACCAGTCTAATGTCAGATGGAAACTTCAAGGTTTGAACATGAAAAAAAATGTGTTGGAAAAAATGTGCTTAAGAGATAGTTTTTTCATGTACATATCATGCTCAATGCATTTAGAACACGTGGGCATAGTGTCTAAACGTTTGAACATAATTTATATTAGCATAGTAATGATCTCCACTCTCCACTAAGGATGTGTTTCGGTAAACTGCTTAATTAAGCACTTACTGAATAAGCACTTGTGCATCAGTTGTTTCAACAATAAAAAATGAATATGGTTGAATTGTTTCCGAGTAAGTTGCAAAAAGAGAAGACTGGTAAGCATATATCTTCTTGCATGAACAACAAATACAATGACTATCTACAGGCACAATAATAACATTTCACGTTAGTGAAGATATCACACGTTCTAGTTAAAAGATATATAACCAGCAAGGTGTACAAGAAACAAACCTTTAGAAAATGTACCGCCAATTCAGCTTGGAAACCATCCCCCATCTGGATAAGTGCATGGTCAGGCTTATTTCGGAGAAGTTTAATTCTGACTATGTTCCCATAAATGGAGAACAAGTTGAACAGTTTATCTTCGTCTATTCTCTGAATAAAAACAAATTCCAAGCCAAATATATTTTAAAAAGTGTAGAGAACTTTATGGAAAAAGGGAAGAGAGGTCAAGGCAATGTATTTACATCAGGACTGAGATTCGCAACAAGAACTGTACACCTTTCATTTGTTCCAGTTATGCCAGGAGGCAAACCTCCCCCAAAGGCAGCTGCAATTGCAGCAGCATTGGCCATCTAAAATTCAAAACATATTAGCATGCCTTATTGATATTGCATATTTTATGTCCAGAATGGCTTATAATCAAAACCAACTGAGAAAGCTTAAAATAAAAATTAATTTCTTTTCCAAACAATTAAGCTATGCCAAACATGCATTAAAAATAAATCGGAAGAAAAAATCATTCAAATGATGCACATCAATAGTCAACTTATAAAGAAAAAGTAGATAACAATAGGCTCATAATATAATGACTGTCATTTATCACAAAAAGGAAGAAAATTCCAAGCTGATCACAAAGTAGAAAGGCCAACAAAATTTTTCAGAGAAACTTCATCTGAAAAATTAAAAGTCCCATCGGAAATTACTTTGCTAAAGATCAGCAAACTCAAATTCTCACTTTTGATAGGGTAATCATGAAACCAAGTATTTATCACATTTAGATTTTAAAATATCTATATAGTGAAGAGAAATCAACCACTAATCCACTAGGCATTTATAATGCTACTTTTCACAATACGTAAATTGATGATAAGTTGATAACTTCCTTCTATATTCCACCGCATTCAATAATCACAAAAGAGACATCAACTTGACTTGAAAAACATCCACCTGTGAGAATCCAGCTGTAAAAAGAAAACGAAAAAATATTAGTTATACAAAAATTGAAATAATAAAAACAAAGCAAACCCACCAAAGCAACTTAAAATATTTAGCACCTGTCCTGGCTCCAGAATACATGCCTCCTGCATCACCATATCCAGGCTATTTCATAGAAGATGAAAGATGAAGTGAAAAAAATATTAGAAAGGGTTTGACTAAGATCAACAAGAAGATTTGATTTATAAATACATAAGTAATAAACAACATACTTGTGAAGATCGGCCTTTCTGTTCAGTAGGCAGATTTGGGTTTGTGAAGTCCCTGTGGAGCATGAGGAATAAACTCAGTAACAATGTTATAAAAGAGACAATGTTTAAAAAGACTAAAAATGAAGAACCAATTGAGTCACACCTTGAACGATCATTATTGTAGTTCACTTGTAGTTCATCAAGGCTGCAATGAACATAAATTATTATCCAACCAAAATTCAACCAAGGCAAAGGCAGAAAGATGGGGGATATAAAATTAATCAGCAGCATAGAAGCATAACACAAGTCTCTTCTAAACCAAAAAATCAGAATAGAAAGAAATTACTGAGATAAATTTAACCTACTTTGAGAATTGAATGTCCAGCTGACAACAACCATCATAAATATTGCGTCCCTAGAAATTGTCAGAATACAATCATCAAATAAAGAAAATGTTAAATCGGAAATTAAAAAACAACCCAAGTAATACCACAAGCTCCATGTAAATGCAAATAACCTGTAGTGTACTTCTGGCAGCAACAGCACTTTGACGGGATTGATACTGGATGAGAGCCTGAAAGCCTACACAGTTTTTAAACACAGGATGAAACAAGTAATAAAACACATGCACAAAACATCAGCCAATTGAATATGATATGAAGACAGTCCTCTTCCATAAAAAAATGCAGTGATGGTCTTTGCTCCTCAATAGTCATATCTAATAACAGGATGTATGTTTACTGTGTTGAAAAGAAGAAAAAATGAGACACTGTGACACGTATAAATCCAAAAAAAAAAATCATTAATATCAAGGAACTCAATTTCCTATTTATCTACCAAAAAATATTTACATAATGCAAAATAAATTATTACATGAACCAAATATACCCTCTATTCAACCCATTAAGGCCCCCAAGACAAAAAGAAAATTTTAATACGAAAAGAAAGAGAGAGGAAGAAATCTGAGAGAATCTGACCAGCTGACTTCTGAAAGGTTACAATCTTTTCCACAAATCCATGAGGAGAAAACACTTGATGTAGCACATCCGCTGTTATAGGATACAGCATGTGATGAACTGTAACTAAGAGAATTCGATTTGGCTGTGCATCCAGAGAGTTGCCAACAGCATAGAGAAAGAGAAGAGAGAGAGAGAAAGGAGAATAAATAGAGAAGTTCGTGATAAAGAGAAAGAAAACTACAGAACAAAAGAAAGCAACACTATACTTATTGCATTACAAAGTCTGAGAACAATATACATATATATTACAGGGGACAAAACATCGCATAAAAAATAAAGAATACAAATGGTCAATGAAAAAGGACAGGTAAATATTCAGTTTTTGCCACAACAAACAAGTTGAGGCATATATTTTCCATTTAAAGAAAAAAAAACAAAAAATACCAACCTCATCCTCCCGTGCTTGATTTTGATCCATTGTAGTGAGTTCTTGATGTGAGGAAAACTGGACATAAACATTTCTCCCCCTACAATAAAACAATAAGATAACTATGAAAAGAATAGTAATATCTTAGCAATAATGGGAATTAATAATGCTTTTCAAATCTCAAAACAAGACATCCAATATCATGTTATCAAAATACTACCTTTGGTCCAGTATACAAGAACCAAATACCCAATCCATCAAGACCAACAAAATAGTTGAATACCCACTTCCGTAAATGGTTTCAGTAAAGGTTAATGGTCATATTTAATTACATTACTCATAACTAAAGGGATAATTTTTTCAACCAATGGGTGACTTATATTGTTAATACCATCTACTTTGTTGGGAAATGAGTCAATGTCTCATTAATGGACTTCGTACCTTAATTAAGGATATAAAAGACAGTTACGAATTAATACATTTGAACATAGTTGACAACACTGCATTTGAAAGTGGGTTCTCATTCCTATAAATCGGACCAGAGGTAGTTGTATTCAAGTCAACCACAAAAAATTCAAAAGTGAAAAAATGATCTATTTATACCTTATGCTTGGCTGAACATTTGAATAAAATTGTAAAGCATTAACTGCAGAAGGAATATCTTGCATTTGAAGAAGTGCCTACAAGAGCAATAGAATATTCAAATAAAAGAAAATGATAAATCGAAACATCCTAGAACTCCAAGAATCTAAGAAAAACAGAAAATTTTATTTGAAAGTATGAAGAATACCTACCTGATTTTTGGCACGCAACATAACAAGCTTTGTTATAACTCCAAAAGGCTGAAATAGCTGAAGCAAATCATTCTGCAACCAGATACGATTTATAAATCACTTAATAAATTTGAAAACTCAGCTGAAAATGGGAAAGAATTGTTCATTCAGATAATCTTTGAAAATCAGCCCGTGTCACCTATAAGTGGACCCCACCCCACCTAACATAGTAAGAGGGAATCTGCAATTGACATAAGCAAGCACTGAAGATCCTTTAACATCAATTTTTTTAAGTAGATTCAAAGTTATATTTTCTAGAGCTCTGGAGTGCCCATGAATGCTTTATGTTTTAAAAGTTTTTCTTCCATTCTTTTAATAAAATTCCCCATTCTGTGATCCTATATCTTCGTTCCTCCATCCTTCATAAATTTTATCCAATGACAGAGATAGAAGATTTTAAGAATTCCAATCAATTGTGACAACAGCAATTGCAAATTGATTCCTCCAATATAATCAAAAGGATTTGTTGGCAACAGAAGACATATATTCCATTCCAATACAACTCAACAATCTCCTCCCTCGAACAAATGAGTAAACATAAAAACAACATGCAAACATTGGTCGTTGGTATTCAATTACTCATGGAATACGGTGACTATAAAAAGCAATTTTAGATACACTTTCCGATTGTCATAAATACACAGTAAACAAACACCCTTGTATTTTACTACAGGCTGGCCTTTTGGAATTATGATTGCTATGGTGAATCCCTTTTTCATGTAACTCCGATTGTCATAAATACACAGTAAACAAGCACCTTGTATTTTACTACAGGCTGGCATTTTGGAATTCTGATTGCTATGGTGAATCCCTTTTTCATGTAAAACGTATTCTAAAACCAACTTTTTTCCTTTTTTCCGTGACCTGACATCCAAAGCCCTCTCACGAGGTTGTCACTGTTTCATTTGGATTGTAGAACTCAACTGATCAGTAATAGTAAATTAGATTATGATCGCACAAAAGACACTTCATATCAGAAATTATTAACACAATTTCTGAAACCAATGTTCATCTGCTTTTACATTTCCCTACTGATAGGTGTCTCAGAGTCTAGAACATTCAGATAATACTAAGCTAGAAGAAACATAGAGTGCCGAGGCAACTCACAATAATGTAGAACTGCTTCTGAAACGAACTATGCAAAGCTTTACAGTTAACTACATGTTATTACCAGAAGTTTCGTTACTGACATGATCTTGCAGCTTCCTTTTATAAATATAACTATTAATGTTGAATAGAACAAGTAATTTTAAGTTAATACTGTCCAACTTTGTTAGATATACCCACTACCTAAGTAGAAGGTTCAGTTAGCAAGGAATGGTTGTTTTACATCTAGAGAGATCCAAAGTATAGCAAACAAAACCTGTTACAATCAATAACTGAAATGGAAAGTGTAGAACTAATTACAAAAAGAACTACTGTCACTTTCTTTCCCAGACGAGTAAATATTGCAGAAGTTACCATAAAACACAGACCAAAAAAATAGTAAGAATGAGAGAAATAATTTACTTCGGATATCTCATGCCCCACATTTCGAACGTGAATGACCTTGGAAGGTTCAGCCATTGCAAATTACCTAAGCAAAAATACAAATAACAAAAAGGAAATAAAAATTAAAATAAATAAAAAAGCATATAACCAATATATCTGCATCTTCTCTTCTGCTTGCATTCCAATTTGAACATGCAACAAAACGCACTAAGAAGCTCGAGATTCATTTGCTACGAAAAACCCAATTCACAGCAAATCAAGATTCAGGCGGAAAAATTTTGGGGCTTTCTGAAACCAAGTGCGAATCGCGTAAAAATTCAAACTTTATCTCCTACTCGATCGAACTCGTGAAAAACTCAGATACCCAATTGAAGAGGTGAATCTAAGAGTGAGTAGAACAAAAAGTGATATAAAAAAAATGCCACGCGGCAAAAGGGTATCTTTGAATCACAAAAAGGAGCACAAAAAAGTTTCTCAAAATCGCGTCATAGGCTGCAAATCGTACAAAATGGAAAGCTAACACTCAGAAGCAGAGAGAGAGAGAACTTGCCTCGAGAGAGTGAGTGAGAGAAGGAAAGAGAAGAAAGTTTATTACAGAAGGTGCTAAGGGTGTCGTGAATTTCTTGCCCTATGTTTGTAATCATTTTTAAGCCCAAAACATAGGAACTCGCTGATCCAAAAATATTACATATTTTTAATTTGATTTATCAATTGTTTTCTATAAATTTAACTTTAAGTAAAAATTATTTATACTAATAGTTAAATATGTGGATATTAATACTGAGAAGAATTTAAGAAAAACCTAAAAAGAAAAAAAAAAACTATGTACCTTGCAGTCGAAAAAATACTTATCCATTATTTGGATTTGGAAATGGATTTTGAGATGATATAAAGGAATATGAAGAAAATAATATTGTTTGGATTAAGATAAATAGAGTATTACGTGTAAGAAGAGTTTAAAATTGTGAATGATGTGATAGATATAATTTTATAATTGATAAAAATATAAGTTTACAAAATTAACTTTGTTTTTGTCGGTTGACTCTGATGACAAGTTCTACCTTGTATTAGAAAATTCATATCTTTGGTTGTTTTGGTACGTAACTCTATTGAAACGGAGGGGGTTCTACCTGTTGATTGCACTTCGATGATAAGTCGATACAGTGCTTATAAGAATTTAAGAAGTAATCAGTTTCAGTCTTAGAAACAGCGTACCTTAACCTGGGATCTCAAGTCTCTTTTATAGTTTACCTCTTACTGTAGTTTTCTATCACGAAAATATAATTTCAACTAAAAGCATACTCAATAGGAAAATATTTTGTTCAAGGGTACACCCATCCAGGGAGTGCATATCAGGGTTCCAATCTGTTTACGTAGACACCCTCAACATTGTCTCTTCATCATGCATGCAACTTAACCCTTACATGCCATAGCACGCATGGGCTTAGGTTTAAAAGAAAGTATTTACTTAAGCTAGACCTCATGCGCACTAAGCACTCCCCTAGGTCTATAACTACCCTCGCTAGCCGCCTAGGCCTTATGCCTGAAGGATTATACGAAAAAGGGACTAATATATACATCTGGAGTCAAATCACATAGATCTGCCAACTTGACCTAAGAGCCAAGCTAACTTGTCTATGGCAGGTGCTAAGGTCCGACCACCGAGCTGAGCTCTGAGGTCCTGTGCAAACTTTATATTTAAAAAATGTTAAAAAATTAATTTAATTGATTTATGTATAAATTATAATTATTTTTCATTAAAATATTATTTTTAGTGATTGAAATATCATTTTTGATAAAATATTAGAACTATTTGATAAAAATACAAAATGATATAAAATTTAATAAAAAAACTTAAATATTTATAATTATAAATATTTGATAAAAAATTATTTTATATTAAATAAAATTATTATTTTTATCTTTATTTTTTTATAATTATTATATAATTTTATTTTATTATTATAAATATTATTATATTATATTTAATTATGTAATTTTATTTTAAATAAAAATAAATAATAATTTAAGTTTAAAATAAAAAAATAAAAGAATAAATTATAAATAATTAATTTTATATATAACTTTCTTCACAAATCTTTTATATATACGAATAAAGTTTCAGAAAAAAAAATATTTTATTTCTATGTTATTTCTATTATATTCTTTTGATTTTTTATTTTACCTTTAACAAAGTAAATATTTATCTTTCTTTCTTCTGAATCAGACGACAATTATCAGTTAAATTGTACTTTAAAATTAACAAAATAATAATATAATTCATAAAGTGCATATTATCGACTAATTAATTTTAAAAAAAAATTGTAACATAAGATAAAAATCTAGTTTCTAAAAATACTATAAGCAACCAGACAAGTATTTGTAGAGTGAATTATATATTTATTTCTTAAAATTGTAACAGTTTTTCCAATTAATCCCTAGAAACAATCAAAGGATAAATACTTTCTAAAACTAAATATTATTAATTGTTTTGGTACCTAAAGTTGAAATCAACTATTAATTTGATCTCTAAAAATAAATAAAATGATGAATAATTCTTAAAATTATAAATTAACAAATAATATAGTCCCTAAAATTGTAATGACGATGTCTAAAATTAAATAGACATAACTTTTTTACTTCTTAATTTTTACAAATTTATAATACAAGCCTACTTCCTCAAAAAAAAAAAATCTCACATTTTAATCTTAATTCTCAATACTATAAAGCTAATAATTTATGCAATTTAATCGGCAGTTAATTTTGCAATCTATTATGTAGTTATTTATTCTTACCCGAAACTTTTGGTTTTCTATTTTTCGAAAAAAACCTTATGTAATTAAATCAGAATTTCAAACTTGTTTTTTTATAACTGTTTTATATATTTAATTGCACTAAAATACATAAAAATATAATCAATTAAACACATTAAGTTTTTTAAACTTACGTTTTTCTTTTAGATTTTTATAACTCCACTCTTCAGTTTTAAAGCATATAAAAAGAAACTATTGACGCACGTTATCTTGTAAATATAAAAATGAATATTTAGTGTGTATTATTCTTTTAAAATATGTATATTCTTAAAGAAAAAATAAATTAATATAAATATATTAAATATGAAGTGTAATGTAACTATTCACAACACTTTTGTAGATTGATCATCTTAAAAGAGTTAAACTTCTTTCTTTTATTATTTTTAAACGTTTATTTTACTTCATAATAAATTTCAACCTCTTTTTTTTCCTATTTTTATTATTAATATGTATTGATTGTCAATAAGTTATGAATATTACTCTATTGGATTCGCTAGAAGATAATTTGAGATTATTTGACCATATTTGTATTATTGTCTATTTGGTATTAGACAATTCAGCACTCTAACAGAATCTATATCGAACTATTTTTAATTTGATTGTTAAACGACAATGATCAACATTTGTATAAATTGATGCAATCAAACTTAGTACAAAAATGAACTATGTTGCATGTAGTAGTGGGAGAGTTACTAAGAGTTAAATTAATGTTTTTTTTTTATTTCCTTAGCTTACTATATACATTCTTTTGGAAGTTTTATGTTCCAATGTTGCGTATAAGTTAGAATTTTTTAGGCATTAGTATGAGAGCAATTTGAACCTTGTAGTTACAATTGGTTATATAAGGGGTGTTGAATGGAGCTCGAACTCAAATCACTTTTTATCAATCACGATAAAACAAGAATAAGGGATATAGTAAAGTATGCAAGAGATTTATACTCCCCAAACATTAAGGCTTCATCCAGTCCCTTTAAGAGCCTTAAGTACTATTCACCTATTTAGGTAACAAGTAGTTTCCACCTCTCCAATAACAAGTATTTTCCACCTCTATAGGCAAAGTATTCTCCACTCTCCATGCAAAGTATTAAATACCTCTCCAGGCAACAAGTATTGAACACATCTCTAGGAAAACAGTCTTAATCTCCTTCTGAGACCAAGACCTCTCAACTAGTGAGAAAACACTCTCGACAAGAGAGTAGACAATGAAAGCTCACATGGTAATCTTCACACAATGAAGGATTTACAATATAAGGATCACTCCCCAACCTATGAGTGCTATAAACAACATATATGAAATATTCTCTCAGAAAGACTATACACACTCAAACAATAAATGCTTAATCACTTGAAGTAATCTTGTACGCTCGTATTCTCTTGTTCACATAGTCGTTAGAGACGTTGGATATGGAAATCTTTGCTCTTGATTGATTCTTCTACACATCTTGGACTTGAATGATTTTTTCTTTGATTATATTATTTGTGTCACGTGAAACAATTTGAATTGTTTCCTTTATGATCTTTGATGTGAATATTAACCATTTAATGTATGTGATTGATTCTTCAATAATGTATTTGTTACAATTGTTTCACTATAATTGCCTTGGATGATGAATATGTGAAATATTTGATGACATTAATTGTGTGTCTTTGCCATCTATAATTGTCTTCAATGCTTTTCTAAATTATTTCTAACTTTGTTGTGGATTGAACTTTGAATATAATCTTGAATCTCGTTCTCCACTTGAGTTTTGTTACATTTGACGCTGATCAATGAAGGTTTTGGCTTGTATTTTTAATGCTCTTTCACACTTGAATTCTTCTTAAATTTATTTCTCTTAAATTTTATCTCTTCGTTATTTGTAGCAGTTTTGAATGTTTTAAATGGCTTCCCATGAATTTCGCTCTGCAATAACTTCATTATGCCCATTGGACACTCAATAAGGAAACTTGTGTTTGTTCTCCTTCGCGTCTTGATTGTTCCTAAAATCACATTTAGAAACCTTTGTGATTCCCAATGATATTAATATTTTCAATATATCAGAGCAAATATATCACTAAACAATAATCTCTTAATATATTAGAATATCATATGAATTATCAACACTTTCCATTCTCAAATATTAATCAATATAATTTCAATTCCTCTTGAATATCTTCCACAAAATATATTTTGAAAACTTTTAAATGAATAGGAGACACGTGTGCTCTCTTTTTGAAATAATTTTCAAACACATATTTGAATATCAAATTAAGTACAACTATGTTTGTGCAAAATATCTTTCACCGAGCATTTAAGATATATTAATTTTTCTCACTATATTTCAAAAAATATTTGCAGATATGTGAAAAATTTAGTCACATGTTATATTCATTAAAGTTCATTTGAAAACATATTTAAGTCTCAAGTAAAACACTGTGTTTTGATCAAAAATGGTTTGCATAACTTAGCTTAATCAAAATGAGTTTAGAGAATATTTTTCAATCATTTAAACACATATAAAGTGAAATGATCAAGTTTAGAAACTTCCCCGATGATGGAATTCTTCTTCGTGCTTGTGTAGTTTATGTTGAACAAGGTGCTTTGATGTCTCCAAATCCAAGTGGAAAGTTTGAAGACCTTGTTGCTGGTTGTGTGAGTGTTGTCTGGTAGTCTTTGAATTGTTAATTCACTCTCTAAGATGATCCAAGGTTAATTGAATCTTAATCTTTTTAAAAAGATGAGTTTTCTAAAAGAGTGTGAAATTTAAACCGGTTGAAATGTCAAATCAACTGGTTGTTTGACACTTAGTGTTTTTAAAATGGCTTGGAAAAGCTTATCTTTGTTTTGACTTTGCTGTCAAACAGATTCAACCGGTTGTTTCGAGAAATCAACTGGTTGTATTTCTGAAAACCTTAAAGAATTATGTTTAGCGGTTTTAATTTGTTTTAAATTATTCCAACAAATTTTGGTTTTTGATTTAACAGCTTTGACCATTTGATTGGAGTATAAAAAGGTTGTTTTACGCTCCTATGCATTAACTAAGGAAGAGAGATCAATAAAAATAGTTTACAAGATTTCAAAAAGATTTTGGATCATCTCAAGTGTGGAATAGGATTGGGACTTGTACTAATGAACTTTAATCTTTTATTTACCCAAATGTATTCTATTTCCTTTTTTCTTGAACATTGTATTTTTGTGTGTTCTGGTGTTGTGCAGTTTCAGAAGGTGGTTATGGAAACTTTGTGGTTTTCGAAAAGTGGTGTGTGTTCTTGAGGGGTTCAAGATCATCACTTTTGGTGTGTGTTTTGTAATCTAGGTTTGATTACATAGTGAATTCTCAGTGGTTAAATGAGGACTAGATGCAGCTCTTGGTTAAGAGTGAACAAGTATAAACATCTTGTGTGAATCTCTCTATCCTTACACTCTTTAAACTGATTTAGCCTTGATTTTCAACACTATTGGTATAAACAATCGATTGTTTTGCAAGAACAACCGATTGATTTTCTGAAATCAAATTGAAAACAGTTTTCTAATTAGCTGGACAATTTTCTAATTGATTGATTCTTCAATACTTGCGAAAATCTTTCAAAAACAATTTACCTCCCTTCTTGTTTAAGACCTCTAATTCTAACAATTTATTGGTGTTTGATGAATGATCGAATGGAAGTGAGTTGTAGAAGTTTGATTGAAATCAAGAGGAGTCTTAAAATTGAAGAGAAAAAAGGTGGAAAATGATAGTGATGTTGAAAATGAAGTTTTGAACTTGAAGACTGTGTTGTTGTGTATAGGCTTGGGTTATGGGTAGTTTAGAATTTGTTAAATCCACTCTTAGTCAATTCAAATCTGAATCAATCCAATTCCTTAAAAGAAAATGTGTTTTTCAAAGTAAGTGAAAAACAACCTATTGATTTATCGTTTTAATCAGTTGTTTTTCTCTTAGTATGTTTGAAAGGTTTTTAAACTGGTTTGACCTTGGTTGATTTAACTGTCAAACAAATTCAATCGGTTGATTCGACAATTCAACCGGTTGATATTTGAAAATCTTTAACAACTTTTTATAAAATTTTTAAAACTGTTTTCTGTGATTTCAATCTGTTTTGGCTCATGGTTAAACTACCTTAAATGGCTATTTTTGAAAGCTATAAAACTGGCATTACCTCCCTATTTCAAAAATACAGAAAGAGAGATTTAGAAACACTTTTATGAGAGATTGGATTCAAGAATGCAAGATTGTTTTGGCTTTGCATTGGTTTAAGAGTGGAACAGGTTCAACTGTAATTCTTTGAATCAGGTGTAATCTTTCCTGCTTTCTTTTGTAATTGTTTCCAAGTTTGTAAATATGTAAAATGTTGTACTTTGAGGTCATAAGGTGTTTTGATTTTATGTGTGTGGTTTATCAAAGAGGGTGAGTGTTCTTGAGAGGTCAAGATCACCTCTTTGTTGGTGTGTGGGTTTGTAATCTGTTGTTGGTTACATAGTGAAATCTTAGAGAGTTTCTGAGAACTGGATGTAGCTCTGGTAAGGAGTGAACCAGTATAATTTCTTGTGTGATTCTCTCTCTCACACACACTCCTTTAAAATTGTTTGTTTTTTATTTTAACATGTGCTGGTATAAACAATCGATTGATTCGTATAAACAACCGATTGATTTTCTGAAATCAATTTAAAACAATTTTGTTTCTTGGCTGATCTGATTGTTTTGTCTGTACTTCTTCATTAATCTTCATTCCACTCCATTATTTGCAAAAATCTTCCATTAAACAATTCACCCCCCCCCTCCCCCTCTTGTTTAAGCCATTAAATCTAACAAGTGAAAGGTAAGTCCAATTCACTAGGAAAGGTTTTAGGAAAGGCTAAAAGGAAGACAAGAGTTTAGGCAAGTGTTTTAGCTACAAATGGGTAGCATAACACTCATATATTTCCAAGTTATTTTACATGTAATCTACCCACTTATTTATAGTGTAAGGGGTTGAACATTTTGGAGCCAAAATTTGAAAAATCAAAATTAAACTCTCCATTAAGAAGGTGTCTGTGGACTCATGCTTTCCATGTGTAGCTCTTACCTTCCATGTTAAATCCTCTCCACTCCTAGGCTGTCATGGGGACATCCATGTGCTCCTTGCCAAGGTATTTTTCGTCCATATTATACCCTAGACGTTATAGGGTTACATTGGGCTAAAAAAAGCCCAATTGTTACCTTAACTAGTCCCTTCTAATCCTAATTAGACCTATTTTACTATTGGCTCAAATACAAACCCAAAAATCTATGCTACTTGGCCCAAATATTTGGCCAAACTATTTATGCTACTAGGCCTAATACATGGCTCATGAAATCCTAAACCAATTTATACAATTTATTTAAGCTAAATCTTGGCCCAAAAATATTGTTGACCAGTCTCTTTTGAATTTAGCCGAAACTCAGTCTTCTTGTGTTCTTTTGACTAAAGCTCCAATTAATGTGTTAATGAGTTAGAGGTCTTCTTGGATATGCTTTGTACATTCTTTCATCCTAGAGTTGTTCTCTTGATTGGGCCTACAAAGATAAACAAAGTTTGATTAAGCCCATATTTGCAAATAAGTCCATAAACAGATTATAGGTATCCTTCTTATTCTATGGTTGTGTGTGGCTAGACGATTGCCATCACCTGATACTTGATAGTCCGACGTATGATCATCATTTTCCACTATCCTTTGATCATCGTTTGGTCCATGTAACAACCATGTTTTATATGTTATTCTTAGTGTATCATCCAACACATCCAACAACATAGTCTGACATTTTTAGCTTTGAGCACTTATGTGTTAACCTTCATTTGACACTTGAGTATGATGCTTGGTCCATTAAGTTCTGTCATAGGCATCATCTGCCAAATGATAAGTCTTTTAGTGTAGCTCTTGTATGATATGACCATCTGCCAAATGTTGTTTGTGATATACCACTTATACAACATGTTGCGTCTGATGCATTCCTTTTGGAGATTACGTTATCTTTCTCCTTTCCAAATTGCATTTGTTGTGTAAGACTTTGTTCTTGTCGGTTGACTCGCCTCGTCGATCAACTCCAACGACTGCCTTTGCCCTTCTATCCTTGCCTGAGAACTGTGCCTTCCATCAAGAAACTTCTCACCTGCAAATACAAAGGGGCGCCCTAGCGGCCGTTTGCATTCTGACGCTCAAGTCAGTATTAGGGCAAAGAACATCAAGTGTATAAAATAGCTTTAGTCTCAAAAGTTGCGTACCTTACTAGGGTTCTTAGCACCCTTTATATAGGTTGAAACTAGGTTTTACCTTTGTTTTGTTACCACTGTCTAGGGTTCCTACGAAAGTGCCCTCTATTGTGTAATCTTAGCGTATCTAGCGCATGAACTTCCTTTAACTGGAGTGCAACGAATCATCAGAGTGGCCGCTTAGGTCCCAATTTGGTGCACCTAATCTCCAGCGCCATCCGTTTCACGGGTGTTCTAAGTATCCACGTGCCATGCATGAAACTTCTCTGGAAACCCTAATTCTACTGGGCCCTTACGCCTCCTAGGATTACCCATGATGTTGCGCCTTCATGCGTCATACATCCCACATGCATGGATCCCCGTGCCTCAGGCTTCCCATTCATCTCTTGTCTTTAACTGTTATCTTAACGAAATTCTAGGGCCCACCTTACAGGCTTTTGCTTCACCCTGACGGCCGATGCCCGATATTTTGTCGGATCTTCTCCCTCTACTGGTGAGGTCCAATATCGATCTCCAACATCAGGCTTGGGGTTGCAATCTCAAAGACTGACCGACTTCCGGGTATGCGTCTGGGTCCCACTTCGCATGGCCCCCTTCTATTTCCAAGTACCGAAGCGCGATGTCTGAGGTCAGCCTCTGAGTCAATAACCGAGGACTGGTCGGGACAGACTTCATCGTCTAGTACTTTTATTTATTGCAATGCATGTCTCATGTATCTTCTTATATATTATTTCTATTTGTGTTGTACATGATTGAGCTTGGTTATACATATAACATATCTTATAATGTTTTGTTATCATCAAAACTCTAATGGGTGATAGATCATCTGGTAATTTTGATGACTATTTTATGGCAAATGTACCGTGTCAGAAGTAATAAATTTGTCCCTAAGGACAGATATTGAACCCACGAGGAACATTTGAATTCTCAAGTATAAAATTCACTAAATAGAAAATAATATGTAAAAGTTTGTTGGAAAAGATTGTTTGTATGGTGAATTTACAAGAACTAAAATAAGGCAAAGTAAAATATTTGTGTGATTCAATTGGGATTGGGTTTATCCTTCTCACTCTTTTGTATTTTGAAAAGCATGTAATATTCCATCCTTGATTGATATTGATCCCCATATAAAAATCATTCATATCGATTCCTCGCATACAAAAATTATTAAGAGAGTCTCCTAAATATTGATTCCTCACATATTTATAAAAAATCCTTATCATTACGAATAAATGTTAATAGCAATTAACATTTAAAATATATTCTTAGCATTCAAATATGTTAAACATTATCATTTAGGTCAAATGCTTAGAAATACTTTCCAATCAAATCTAAGGATAAAAATCATGAATAGTTCAAGCTTTAAGAATAAAATGACAATACCAATCATCAATTAAGAACAAAATATTATGGATAAATATCACCTAAATATATAAGAGTTTGAACAAATTACCCCTAATCTTAAAGAAAACAATTAGACACTCATGGTGGCTATTACAAACATGGATAATAAGAAAAGAAGATCCAGAGCGTTTTTCCTTGACGGCTACCTCATTTAGGGTTTCCTTCATTTAGTTCCTACCAATTATGTCTAGGGTTATGCCTCACACCTCATATTTAACCTAATTGGGTTTGGGCTAAGTGACTTCTCGCCTAAGTGAGTTTTTACTTGGTTGGGCGAGTTTGACGAGAAAAAACCCAACTTTACTGGAGTGAACTCGCCTAGACGAGCCTTGGGCCAGTTCCTCTAGAGTGATCTGGCTTGGACGAGTTTTGAGTGAGTTTTCAATGTTCCAACTTTCCCTTTTCATCTTGTTTATTCTATTTTAGCTCTTTCATCTCCATTTTCTCCCAGAATCTTGAAATTAACACAAATTTGAGAATAAATCGTTTTTATTCATATTATAATCACAAAATATGTAAAAAAGGGTTAAATTATAGTTATTTTATCAATAAATATTCATAAACGTATGTTTTTTAATATAAAATATTAGTAAACTATGGAACTTATCAAATTTACAATTTTTTTTTTTATGATTTTAAAAACTATAAGTAAATAACTTTTATATCAATCCTTTTCAAGTAAGCACAAACAAAATGTAGGAAATAGAATATAGCAATCAAGACATATGTTTTAAAATAATCCATTTCTCTTATATTGATATTATTTAAAATTATTATAGAGATGTGTATTGAGTTTTTCATTAAACCATTTTTACATTTTATTATTATTGGACTATTCTTCTAAGAATAGTTTCCCTTTCATTTAGAAATGCTTGCTAAGAACCTCTTTTGGTGGCTAATACTCTGCATGAATGAGATATTTGGAACAGTCAACATTTTTATTTTCGTTAATTTTAAATTTTTATATAAATTTGACAAATGCTTATTTTCATAAACTAATTATATTTTTGAAATATATGCGTAAAAATATTTTTCCGTTCCTAAAAATAACTTGTCCCACCTAAGCTATTTTTTTAAATTTTAAAACAATTAAAAATCCTTCAAACATTTCAATTTTTTAAAATCTTAAAATTCTCATTCTAACACAAACAACTCCAATTATTTATGATGATATTGATTAAAGTTATTTTTACGAGGATGATAATTGAAATTTTTTTGTCGACTTTTTTTATCAATATTGACTAATTTTTGTTCAGTTACCATTGATAAAAAATGAAATCCTAATTATTGTTAGCTGGAAAGTTAACAAAAATCCTAGTAAACTATTGATACAAACTAACATATTTGTTGATAAAAAAAATTACTACAAACATCCGACAAAAAAAATTAATCATGATAGACATGTGTTGATAAATTCTAATTCACACATGCAAAAAACAAAAAATAGTTTTCGTGACGTTGACAGAAAATATTCTAACTAATATCAAGCAATTAATAATAGTGAGTTAAAAAAATCTAACAACTTAAATCATAAAATAACTCCTATTAACATCAATAAAAAAATTAAATCACAAAATAACTCCTATTAACATCAATAAAAAATTCATAATCGACATCAACCAAAAAATAATAATCTCAACAATGTCTCGATCTTAGTCTTGATGATGACATTGCAATAAAAATCAAGCTAGAAAAAACTATGAAGATCAAAACATGAATTTGAGTATATGAAGAAGGCAAATTCTTCCTCCATCCCTATACTCTTTTTTAATTCCAACAATACCCTTATGAGTATGGTAGAGAGTGTGGTGTCTTCTTCTTCATTTTCAAGTGGTAGTGGTTGGTGGTGGTGGCTGGAGGTGAACATTGGTGGTTGAGATAAGTTTTGTGATATTTTTATTGGTGGTGATTGTGTTTTCATTCGCTATTTTTTATAATTGTTTTGGAAGCCACAAAACTAAAAAAAACACTGAGTTGCAAAAATTGAGTACAAAACTAAAAAAAAAAATTATCTTCGCACAAAAGAATGTCGAATACAACAAATCTTCTCACCAACTCTCTCACACACACTCAAATGATGAAACTACTTGTACTTGTATGGAGTAGAGGGGCCCAGGTAATACTTGTTCGTTGGGTACACAATTGTCGACGTGTCGGTTGTCCTTGAGTTTCTTCAAGCTTCCTTCCTTTGTTGTAGATGCTCCGCCGGTCGGGGTACCTACAATTGCACTTCGACGCTCAAGTTAGTGTTATAATTTAAGTGTGTTCTCCCAGAATATAAAAAATGTACCTCATTTTCTCACAAAGAGTTCTATTTATAATGTTAAGTCATGGGCTTTTACCTGTGATGGTTGGATAGTTAGTTAACAACTAACATGCATAGTGGTTTCCTAATATCATGGGAGTGTATCTTTCGGTTGATCAGCTTCTATCGTTATATTGGGATATTTCTTGGATATTTCGGAGTGTGCGTTTGACCCTTTCAACATTATTTGTAACTGCTTATTTACTACGTTGTAAATTATATTTGCCTCTGGTGATCGGTTACCCGGTCGTCCGACCCCGACCGGTACACTTGCCCCCAGGCTCGAAGAGATTCAATTCTGAAGAGTCGTGTAAGATGGTGGGGGTTCTCGAGGTGATGCATGACTGTTGGCAGCATTCAATGCGTGGCAGAGATGTGACGTTTGGTAGAGCCACCGTTTCGAGATGCACTGTATCATTAGATGCATTCAATGGTGGGGATTTCGTGTCGTTTCAGATGCTGAGTAGTGCTGACCATTGGATCACATTAGATCTAATGGTGTTGGATAAAGGGTAGAAGACCTCATCTCTTACTTGCGTTGCTATAAATAGCGCTTCATTAGAACGTGGGAGGGTTTACGCTTTCCTTCTTGCTCCTAGAACTTGTGTCGTTTGCTCTGAGTGTCGAGATAGCTACTTTCTTTAAATTGTCAAGTTTTCAGGTCAGTAATGTCTTCTTCTATGGATTCTTCTGATAATGTTGTTAATATTGAATCATTTGTGACTCGTACTGCGTCTGATAGTGCGATAAAGGGTAGTGGGTCAGGTCATCCGTTGGACGACTCAAGTTATGATTGGGTTGATCCATCAGTGTTAAAATTCCCACTAGGTTGAGGGATTCTGATAGTTTAGACCAGCTTTTGGCTAAAAATTCATTTCTAATGCCCGACTGTCTGTCAGATGCGGTAATGGCTGATATGTGTGGTCTTACCGATCGCGTATGCCACGGTCGGGAAGACGCGCCACAAGATTTTTTCTTTGTGTATACTACTTTTTTCGCTGATTTGCACATAACCTTGCCTTTTGATGATTTTACCATGGGGTCCTTCGGATCCTCAATGTGGCACCCACTTAATTGCATCCAAACTCATAGGCGGCCCTTCAGGCGTTTCGAGTGCTTTGTCACCTTTTTAAACTTTTGCCCACACTTGACATTTTTTTATATTATTATAATACCCGTTGGAGTACTCCTGTGAGCTGGTTGTCTTTGTCTAGCCGACCGGGCAATATTTGATTTGCTGCTTTTACAACCTCATACAATTTTTTTAAAGAAAAGTATTTCAAAAATTTTGTGGAGCCGGATGGCAGATATCTGTTTTATAATGCGAACGGGCAAACCAAATTTCCTTTCCATTGGAAGGAGAATCCGGCCCAGCTTGGTAATGGGTTGTGGTCATCTATGTCACCGTTGGATAAATCAATTTTGGTAGTTTTTTATCAACTTCCCTATAAGCTGCCCACCCAAGAGTTGATAACTTTACATGGGTCATCCAAGAAGTGGGCAGATTTCAATGGTACGTAGATTTCCTGCATCTAACTGTGTATTTGTTATGTTGATGTGGGTTAATTTTATATGTACTTTGCAGCTATTATCTTACGGACGGTTCCGAATTTGAGCAAGTTCATGAGTAATCTTAAGAGACAAGCGGCCGGACAAAAGCTTGGAAGCTTCGAGGGGGTTGGGAAAGAGAAGGCTATTACCCCAGTTGAAGTTATCCTGACCACTACTCCGATTCCACCGGCAGCTAGTCGAAAGAGGGGTCGTCCACCTAAGGTCCAAGCTGGTCCCGAGGTCGGTCAATCATCTATCAAGCATCCTTCCATGCTAAGCCCTTCGATGAAAGTGGCATAGGCTATGCAGTTTGACTTGCTCCCGGAAGATGAAGGCATTCTGGCGGCCATATCTACCAGAAACTTGATAGAAGAATTAGTAGAAATGAAAAGTTGGGCTACTGCCGTGGGTAAGACGCTTGGTGAAGAATTAAACAGGACTAGTACAATACTAGTGCCTAAGTTGAGGGCCGAGTTGGAGGAATCAACCAATTCTTTGAAGGCGGCATTGGAGGCTGTCGAGGCTTGTAGAGAAAAGATGCGGAGGGATGAACTGACGACCAAAGAATTGCAAGAGGTTTTGAAGGCACACCTTACCAAAGTGGAGGCCGAGAGGGATCAACTTCTGAAAGAGAAAGTTGACGTTGAGAAAAAAGAAAAATCCCTCACTGCCGAAATGGAGAAGTGCCAGGAGTTTATGTTAAGAATAAATGAAGAAAGTTTCTATCAGGGCATCTGACAAGCAACTTTTTATCATGGTGTGCCAATGGATAACCCCCATTATGATTTGAACAAAGATGTAGTAAATGGCGAGCTGGTGCCACTTGGTGGAAATGCCGAAAATGTTATGGAAGAGGAAGAACCCCAGCGTATCGAGGTGATCGAGCCAGAGCCGTCGGTCGACGAGATAAGAGAATGAATTTAAAAACTTGGACCCGGGTTGTATGCTTGGAACCATTTTTATTACCGCATTTTTACTCTTAATTGCATATGAACGATCATATCTATTTTATTCTTGCTTTAATATATTCGTTATATGGCTTTGCTGAATGACTGGATTTGGGTTAACATACTTGTGTGTAATTTTAGAGCGAGCTTTGGACCGAGCGAATGGTAAAAGAATCTTTAAAAGAGTTAATAATGAATTTCGGGTCGAGCGAACGATAAAATTAGTAAGTTATTAACGAATTTCATACCGTTAGACTAGTAGAATAACTAAGTTATTAACGAATTTCAGACTGACTGACCGATAGAATAACTAAGTTATTATTGAATTTCAGACTGATAGACCAGTAGAAAAACTAAGTTATTATGAATTTCTAAGTTATTATTGAATTTTAGACTGATAGACCAGTAGAATAACTAAGTTATTAACGAATTTCAGACTGACAGAGCGGTAGAATAACTAAGTTATTAACGAATTTCAGACCGGTAGACCGATAGAACAACTACTGGTTGAGGTGCGATGCGCTTGGTGAGATTTTATGGAATCATCGCGATGTGCCGAATGGATGCACTGTAAAATAAAGAAAGTGATGCAAGACAGGAGTGTTTTTAAAGTGCCTCATTAAAACCTTCCCGGTTGGAAACCATCCTTAAGGATAAAACGACCGAGCGAGGAAAGAGTACACTAATAAAGTTTATCAGTTGTAATAGAATTTGAGATGCGTGGCATTTCACGTTCTCGGTACAGATTTTCCTGATAAATATTCTAAGTAGTAAGAATCTCCTGCTCCTCATAAAGCTGTATGTTTGTTTATGGAATTCTCATCATTTTGAAAGTTTTCTAGTAAAGAATGTCGATCGAACTACCCTGATTTACCAATACTTTAGTGATTCCAAATTTTTCTATCTCCACGGTGATTACCATAGGGTCATCTTTTGCTGGGTCTATTGCAGTAAAGTCGTCATCTGTGAATGTTATTGGGGGGATTATTAGTCGCTTTTGAGCAGAAGTGGAGTGGATCGACTGAATAGCTCTAAGATGCTTTTTCCTAGCAGAATTAGAGCGCCCGCCACCTGCAAAACCTCCAACTATATAATTGATTGTTTTGTTAGGCGCACCGAGTGACATGAGACAGGCTATAATGTTGATGACTTCTCGTACTCTGCGTCTGGTACGATTATCCCTCTCAAGGCTTTCACTCTTTGATTGAGTTCTTCTGTCGCTTTGTTCTTGTCGTGTTGGACGTCAATGATCGTCGCGACTTCGACTATCCCTTCGTCTGGGGCGTTCACGGTCTTTGAAAGAATATATCGCCATGGCGATCAGGAAGTAGTGATGGTAGTCTTAACGAACTTGCGAAGATGGGCGGCTTGGATGAGTTCCTCTATTTTATCTTTCAATGCTTGGCAGCTTTTGGTTGTGTGGTCATAATTGCGATGGTATTGACAATGTTTTGAAGTATCAACATTGTGTGGAGTCTGTGCTTGCTTAAGCGTGTGAATTAACACGGTCTGTTGATGACCTTTTACGGCAAGTGCAGCGCGTTTGTCAAAAGTAATAATTGTCCCTAAGGATGGATATCGATCGCACAAGGAACAATGAATTATCGAGTACAATATTCGTTAAATATAACAACAGAACAATAAAAAGAGTTTAGAAGTGATGGTGTTGGCACTGATCAATAAGAAAACAAACAAAGAATTCATTGCTTCAATTAGAAAAATAGGGATTAAGTTTCATCTCTCCCACTTTCATGTATTTTGATTAGCATGTTAATATTGAGTTCTTTGATTGAAATTGATGCCCGTAGAAAATTCATTTATATCGATATCTCGCATATAAAATTCTTAAGAATGTTTCCTAAATATCGATCCCTCGCATATTTATAAAAACAACTTAGAATCACACTCAGACGTTAATGGCGATTAACATTTCAAGTTTATCCTTAACACTCAAATATGTTAAGTATTGATGTTTAGGTCCAAACCCTAAAAATACCTCTCGATCAAATTTAAGATTCTCAATTTGTCACAGAAAGTTAAAAGTAAAACAACAATACCAATAATCAATCAAGAACTGAATATTAATATATAAGATATCACCTCAATACATAAGAGTTTGAGCAGATTACTCCCAATCCCAAAGGGTAAAATTAGCCACGCATACTTCTAGTACCTTCCATTCTCCTAATTGGGTTACAATTCACTCTATGGTGTTTTCCTCTCAATCTGGCACACTAGGGTTGAGCCTCTAGCCCCCTATTTAACCTATTTTTCTAAAAATTAGACCTTTATTAATTTTAATTGTTTACTAAGTGATGACTTTTTACGGCAAGTGCACCGCGTTTGTCAAAAGTAAATTGTCCCTAAGGATGGATATTGATCCCACAAGGAACAATGAATTATCGAGTACAATATTCACTAAATATAACAACAGAACAATAAAAAAGAGTTTTGAAGTGATTGTGTTGACACTGATCAATAAGAAAACAAACAAACAATTATTTGCTTTAATTGGAAAAATAGGGATTAGGTTTCATCTCTCCCACTCTCATGTATTTTGATTAGCATGTTATTGAGTTCTTTGATTAAAATTGATGCTCGTAGAAAATTCATTTATATCGATCTCTCGCATATAAAATCCTTAAGAAGGTTTCCTAAATATCGATCTCTCGTATATTTATAAAAAAAACCTTAGAATCACACTCAGACGTTAATGGCAATTAACATTTTAAGTCTATCCCTAACACTCAAATATGTTAAGTATTGTTGTTTAGGTCTGAACCCTAAAATACCTTCCGGTCAGATTTAAGATTCTCAATTTGTCACAGAAAGTTAAAAGTAAAACAACAATACCAATAATCAATCAAGAACTTAATATTAATATATAAGATATCACCTCAATATATAAGAGTTTGAGCAGATTACTCCCAATCCCAAAAGGTAGAATTAGCCACACATACTTCTAGCACATTTCATTCTCCCAATTGGGTTACAATTCACTCTATGGTGTTTTTCTCTCAATCTGGCACACTAGGGTTAAGCCTCTAGCCCCCTATTTATCCTAGTTTTCTAGGGTTAGGTCGCTTCTTGTGTCGCGCTAATGGGTTAAGTGAAAAAACATAAAAAATGCTCAATCTTTCTTTGCATCTTTTTCCATTCTGGGACCTTGCAACTTTCTCTTTTTAGCTCAAATTATTCTCCTTTACTCCAAATCTTCAATCCTCCCTAAAAATCTGCAATTAACACCAAATTTGGGAATAAAATGCTCTTATTCAAATAAAGCTCATAAAAAATGTAAAAAGGTATAAATTCATAAATTAGGGATTATTTTATATGTAAATTAACAATAAATCCTCATAAGTACCTATATTTTAATAGGAAATATTACTGAAATTAGACACTTATGACTAAGCTATGACTCAACCCTAATTTAAAATATTAGAATTTCATAATATATTTTGTAGTTATGAGATTTATAGAATTAGTTATCTCAATTTTGTGTTATTTTCAGGGATTTAAGGAGAGATGAAGCAAATGGATATATTATGAATAAATATGTCACTTAATCCAAGCCCAATTAAGTTAAATAAAGGTGTAAAACATAGATAAAAGTGTGACCTGAAAGGGGAACCAAAGGAAATAAACCCTAAAAGAGATAATTGTCAAGGAGAAACGTTCCAGATCTCTTTCTTTAACTCTGGTGCATGTAATGACCACCATGAATGGCTAATTCTTTCCTTTGGGATTGAGAGTAATTTGTTCAAACTCGTATATATTTTGGTGGTAATTATATATGAATTTTTGTTTCTTTTTTATATTGGTATTGTCATTTTCTACTTAAAACTTGAATTTTTATTCATGAATGTGATTACTGGATCTTGTATTTTATGCTTAAAGCTTGAATTTTTATTTATGAACTTGATTATTAGATCTTGCATTTTGTGTTTGAAGCTTGAATTTTTATTCATGAACATGATTCTTGGATTTAACTAGAAAGTACTTATGAGAATCTGACCTAAATGAGAATACTTGATATGTTCTAATACTAGAATAGATTTGAATGTATCAATTGTTATATAACATCTTTTCTCAATGATAAAAATGTTTTCTAAAGATACGAGGCTTTGATGTTTAGGAGATAATCTTAATAATTTCATAATTGAGGAATCAATATGAATCACTCTTATATGTTGCATCAATATCAATTAGGTTAGAATATTGTATGTTTTTATTTACCCAAAATACAGGCGAATGAGAAAGATTAACCTGAATCTTGATTTTATCAATTGAATTCTTTTACTCGTATATTTTGTTTTAATTTAATTTTCGCACAAATTTATATCAATATCTTCTCAATTCAATTATTGCACATATTCTTATACTTGGTGAATACTGCAATTATGATTTTAAATAACTTTTCCTTGCTGGTTTGACAACTGTTTTTTGAGACACATTATTACCTGTTACTTGGTACACTTGTCGAATTAGGTCAACACTTATGCTTTTGAATATTTGATGATGTTATCAAACCTTTGATACAATACTCAACAAACTATTTGTATAATTTTTCCTTGATGTTTTCCAATTTCAGCTCCCAAGTAAGTGAATCAATTTTTTCAAACCAAAATCCAATGTTTCTAACTTCATTCTTGGGTCTAAAATTGCACAAAATGCAAATGCGACGCTATATGCATCCCAATATTTCTCAAATTTGACTATCATCAATTTAGCCATGTTCTTAATTAGTGCATCCTCATCTTTCACACTTTTCATCAACAAACATTGAAAATTTCAAACTTGTAAAAGATACAAGTTGGAAATAGGATAATTTATAGCAGAAATCAAGTTAGTGATATCATAAAAGGGTAACAAGAACCTACAAATTTTTTCAGCTCTCTGTCACTCTTCCTCTAATGGGTAAGCTTCCAAAAACACGTCGATATTTAAGAGCACTTTTAATCATCAAGTAAGTTGAGTTCCATCTTGTAGGGACATTAAGACACAACCCACGTGATGCATCAATATCACTAAACCTTTCAAAGCATTGTTTAAATTTCATCATTCTACTTTTTGAACCCTTCATTATTTTTAATTTGGTCGAAAGCATCACCAAACACCTTTAATCCTCCTTGAACAATTAATTTTAATAAGTGTGCACAAAAATGAACATGAAAGAATTCACCACCACATATCAAATCATTTTTTAAACGGAGTTGACTTCTTAAAGTATTTTGGAGAACATCATTAACAAAAGCATTATCCAAAGTCAAAGAAAACACTTTTTTATCTTGTCCATAGTGATGTGAGTTGATTTTAAGATTGCACATTTTATGGGTTGCACTTTGTTTATGATTTTTTATTTTAAGCAGAATATGGTGAGAAACCCAAAGAAGATTCCCACTGACACGAACTTAACCAAGTGATTAAGTAAGTGTGAAGGTTCACTTTTAGGGGGCAAATAGAAAACACAATTTTATAGTGATGAAGATGATGATGTTTGAAAATAAAGAACATATAAGATGGAAGGAAACAAGATAGAAACTGAATGGCAAATAGTAACACAAGAACATAAAAAAGGAAGGGGAAATGGCTTAAATAAGAAAGAAAAAAGATGAAGGGATAAAGAAAGCTTATGGAGAAGGAGCAAGGAATCACGTCACTTGGAATGGTGGATGCTTCCAAGATGAGTGGTGAGGAGACGCCACTTGAGGTGCACTACTCTCAAGATAAGACCCAAAACAATTTAGGAGACAAAGCTCACTAATCACTCAAGCAAAGATTCTTTTCTTAATTCAAATTCAACTGTAAATTACATGAGGCAAGACACCCTTTATATAGGAGAGATTGACTTGAGGAGCAAGAGTGAGAGGGGTAGAAATGTCATTTGTGAGAAACCTTCGAGAAGGTAGGTAAAAAAAAACCCTAAACCTAGGTGCACTTGTCATGAAAGGTGGGTTTGGCACAAGCCCAATTTACTAAGTACTCCCCAATTTATGCTAAGTGAACCCTACTCTAGCTTATTCTTCTATTTGGACCCCCAAAGTGAGCCCAATTTATTTACATAAACTTGTCTTGTGAAAAGACTAAAAGGAAGAACATTTGATATTCTAGTTTATGTATGGTTTTTTCTGCTGAGGGTCTCTTGAGGTTTGGTGGGGCCTGGTCTTGTATGCTAAGATACTGACCTAATTGTGAAGTGTATGTTGTGTCCTTGATCATTTACTTGTCTAGTTGGGTTGTATCACACAATCTTGTGGAAAATCATTAATTTTCTTAGACAACTCAAAACTCGTGTGAGGGGGAGACATATGACAAAAGTTGAGTAACTTGTTATTTAACTTCCAATTCAGGTCAACAAAATGGGCAACCAATGATATGAAACCCTCAGTATTAATAGATGTTCATAAATCAAAAGTTAAGCATATCCTATTAGGAATGGAAGTAAGCAATTCCTTAAGCACTATTTTTTCTTTCATATACATTATCCAAATATCAGCCTTAACAATGTTTCTAGAAACCATACTTGCATCAGGACACAAATTGATGGAAGAGGGCCAAGCTCAACCTCCCATGAAAGACAAGAGCCAAGCCAAGAGCGTCTAGAGCCAAGACGTGAGCATCCAAAGGCAAACCAAGAGCGTCTAGGGCAAAGGGAAGAGCGTCTAGGACCAATTACTAGGTCCATGGCCAAGAGAATCCATGAAGACTTGGACCAAGCTACGGATGGAAGAGAGAGCTATTTGTATATGCTACATGAAGGCCCATCAAGAGTAGCTTAGTATTAGTTGTGGTGTAAATAGCACAAACTTGATTCCGTGAGGATTTGACCTAGATTTGCTACGTTTCTAGAAGGTTTCCTTCTCTAGGGCCGGCCATGTGCCATGAGTTCCTAGTGATGTCATTTGGGTTTCATTTGGATTGCATTTGTTTATCATTAGGGTTAACATTTATGGTCCTCCTTAGCCTATAAAAGGAAGAGCCAACATCATGTATTTTTAAGATTGAATAGAGTATTGTTATGCTGCCAAATTTGCGCCATACACTACTCTTTGCCTAGCATCTAGGTTTTAATCTTCATTTCATCACCTTCAAAGGGGTTGGCCGAACCTTCCCAATTCCCCACTCTCATGCACCTTCAAGGCACCCATACTTCCTAGGAAGGCCTTGCTTCATCTCCTCCACAAGCTTCCGCAAGTTCATCACCAAAACGCAAAGAAGAGCTCAAAGGAATGCCATCACAAATAGTTTATCCAAGTTCTAACTTTGGGATACTCAACAAAGTTGTAAAGCAAATTGTGCCTAATAATTAGATTAGACAACAATTCCCGCTTTACTACTTGATTTATCTTTTTTGCCTTCAACTTTCCCTACATATCTAAAATCATTTGACCCACATCTTAAGTTTTTCTTTTATCACATTTCATAACAACACGGTTTAAATGAGAAGTACCATATTTTCTTCCGCCAATTACATATATTTTGTTGCCCTATCTTTTCCCTACTTACCCTCCCCAATCTTAGTAAAATACCTCCAATAATCGGATGTGCTAGCTTTATCCCTTTTCTTTTTTACAGGTTTAACATTTTCAAATTATTTTTCAATATCATCTTCCTCAATTTCATATTCACAAAGGGGCATGTTAGTACATTCATCATCCATTTCGATTTGAAAATTAAGATCCTAGTCCAGAATGTGAGTGATTTATAAAAAGATTTGTCCATCCATCTTAACTTATATACATGGTTAGTTTGTAAAATAGGATTTGTAAAAAAAGATATTTATCCTTTTTGGATAATATACCAAAAAATGAAGAATGATAACACAGAACATGTCATAGTTCATACGGTTCTCCATAATTAATATCACAATTTTTGTTGTCTTATGTAATACTCCCTCTAGCATCTGTCAATTCACAAAGTTCTCCATGGATTTAGATGATAAATAAAATAAAAACATACATATAATATTGTAACTGTTATTATTATGAAACTGCTAGAAACAAAAAAATTCAAAGATGACGATGTTCCTTCTAAGTAAATAAAAAATAAACACATACCAAAACGGAATAGTCTCACAAGAGGCAGAACAAACCTGAAAAAGGATAACGGTGGAGGACGATAGTGGAGGGCGACGGTAAAGGGCATCGTTACAGTTGCGGGGAAGCTGGATGGAGGCAGAGGCAAAACAAACCTATTTTTCGATTTTAGGGTTTGAATGAAGGAATTCGAGATGAATATTATGAGATGTTGTTGGATACCTCTTAAAATAAAATAAAGGTTACTGCAACAACAGGTGAGTGAGAATTTTTTTTTTTTCAAAAAAATTAAAACCCGTGCAAGTTGCAAGTTATGTGGGACATGCCTAAGTAAGTTAGCGAGCTAGATTAGTGAGCCTGCCCCACACTGTTTGGTAGCAGACCGGCCCGCATGACCCGCCCCACATTGTCCTCCCTAATTAATATGGATGTGTAGGGGGAGGTATGGAGGTGAACGAAAAACTTACCTACCAAAAATTTCAAATATTTTTTAGGTCAAATTTAAAATTATCTAATTTTAAGCAATTCAACCACTCTAATAAAATTTTAAAATTTAAATTTCTTTTACAATTTCTCACTAAAAACTGTTTTGTCAAAAATCATTTCAAATTCTCTATAAATAAATAAATTATTATCCTAAAAGTTCCTCATTGTAACACATTATAATAGTATATCAAACTTGTATATTAGTATTGTACTGGCCAGACCTCAGACATCGACATTAGAGATCGACATCAAACATCGACAACGGTCATCGGTGGTCTGGTTGCGATGATGGGCCAAGAAAGCGGGGCCCCAGGAATAGTATGTGTTGAAACCTAGACATAAGAAAGACCTAATTCACAGGAGATCCCATGCACGTGGTGTGTATAACACATTCGGGTGCAACACAAGTAAGTATTCCTTGAAGGCGCCTAAGCCCACGAGCGTTAGGGTTTCCATGGAAAGCTGCATGCAGGGCACGTGAAGAATTAGGGCACCTACAAAGCGAATGGACCCCACAGAGCTGGTACATGAGTTGGTACCCTAACGACCATACCGTTAGACTTTGCACTCCCGAAGAGGAAGGTTTTGCGCAGCTGTTGTGTTAAGATTGCATAACAACGCGACATGATGTCTTCCTAGTAACGCTAATCTCACTAGCAGAGAGGTTCTATTGGGACATGGAAGTTAACCTAAAAACAACCTATAAAAAAGGAGTTGAGGTCCCTGGTAAAGGTACGCCGTTTCTAAGACTGAAACTGTTTTACTTACTCATTATTTCTTAGCCCAGTACTGACTTAATCGTCGGAGTGCAATCAACGGAGCCACTCTCTATCACCTGAAGGGAGCCTAGAAACCACCAGAAATAGGAAGAGTCACCACTTGCCTCTAAAGTCAACGCCGACTGAGTCAACCGGCAAGAACATTTGGCGCCCACCGTGGGGCCCGATAAAACTAGGTCCCACTCACAATCGTGTTGAGAGCCATCCAGCAACATGAGAAACACAAGACAAGGTGCATTTGCACTAGAAGAAGGAGACAATGTCTCCAAGCAACAACTCATGGAGACCATTCGCGCCTTCCAGCAAGTAGTGGCGGCATCCAAAGCTGATTAGGAAAGGATTGTGGCTGAAGTTCAAGTCGAGCAGGCAGCCAACCAAGACCGATTCCAGGTCGATTTGGCCGCCTCACGAGCAAACAATGAAGAGTTGTACAAGACCAATGAGGAATTGCGCAGGGACTTACAACTCATGGGGGAGCGTACGACTGATGACCAAGGTCCGCCCATCCCAGTTAGGGCTCACACCATGCCCTTTTCCCAGGCGATCATGGACACGGTGATACCAGCTAGCTTCATGGTTTCAAAAATCACCTTCACAGGTGTCGAAGACCCGAAGGCTCGCATTACGCTCTTCCATGTTGGAATGGATGGCTTTAAACTAGAGGGGGGGTGAATTGTTTAAAGAGGATTTTCGTAAACTTTTAAAACAAAAATGAATTTATCTCAGGAAACTATTGATAAGAAATTCAGTTTACCAAAAACAGCAAACAAAAACAGCATAACCAGAAAAATAATCGGTTGTTTCACAGAAACAATTGGTTGTTTATACCAGCAAACAATAATTAAAATTGAATTTAAAGAGTTAGAGATAGAGAGATTGTACACAGATGTTTATACTGGTTCACTCCAAACCCAGAGCTACATCCAGTCTTCTCAGAACCCTAAGGAAATCCACTAAGCAATCACAACTTGATCACTTACACAACAACCAAGAGAATGACCTTGAACACCTTAAGAAACACACTCTCTTTGGCCAACACACCAACACCAAGATTGCTGATCTTGATCCCCTCAAGAACACACAACCAATCTCAGCAAACACAGAAACGAAACTTGTTTTTCAGAGTACAAGGATTACACTTGTTACAGAAGATAATATGAAATCAATACAAGCAGAATCCTATTCCACAAACTTTGATCAATCACAAACTTTCAGTCAAAGATAAAATAGTTTTTCTGTTATGGTCCCAAAACAAACAATCGGTTGTTTCCTCGAATCAATCGGTTGTTTTGGTTCTTAACAGTTCAACCATTTGAAAAACAGTTTTCAATCTTTTTCTCAAAACACCTAAGTATAAACAATCGATTGTTTCGAAAAAACAATCGGCTGTTTTAACTTAGTTTGAAAACATTTTATCTTCACAAAGATTGAGATGCTTTATGCTTTAGATTCGATCAAGGGGTGGATTACAAAACTCAAATTACCCAGAACTATACTAAACCAGCACAGCAACAACAAGCACAGCCAAGGCTTCAACATCCTTCAAAGGGTTTGGATTCTTCAAAGCTTGAACACCACCTGGTTTAACAATCTCCCTCTATTTGATTAAAACAAATCCCTGATGCTTGTGTTGTACCTGATTGAATCTGAAGTAGTTCCTGCAAGATACAGTTTTGAACAAAGCATAGAACTTCTGATATTTGGTTAGCACAGATAAACATTAATAAACTTCAGAGCTAAATATCAGAAAATATTACATCCCAAAAACTGTTTTAACAACTAAAAAACATAAACTTAAACACATCATATATCTCCCCCTATTTGTCTTCACAAAATAGACAAAAAGAAGAGAAAAAACAAGATATTGTTTTGATTACATCAGAATTAAAGCAGCAACAGTAGAAAGAAAAAAAAAATTAAAAACCAGACATAACCACCAAAAACAATCGATTGTTTCGATATACCAATCGGTTCTTTTTTCTTCATTCTTCTTCATCAGCAAACTGAAGATCAAAGATTTGGTTCTGGACAGCTTCAATCGGTTCATCTAGAGTCATGAATCGCGCATCCATGTCGTTAAACCTGGTGTCAATCCTCTGGAAATTACTAACACAGAGATCATGAAGGCTCCTTTGATTTTCAGCAAAGCTATCAAGCCTATTCACTAAGAGTCTTTCAAAAGGAGACATGGTTTGCATCCTTTCTTCTTGATTTCCAGCACCAGCACTAGGTCCAGCATCTTGATAATCTTCAGGTGGATCTTCATGTTGAGCATCCATGTTAGCAGGTTCATCTTGTTCAAGATCAGCAGCACCACTAGATGAGGCACCAAGATCACCATCCTTGCTTATCCATTTTCCACCAAAATCCATTGTTCAACTCTTGAGTTGACTTGACCAACTCAGATGTTTCATCTTCAAGATTTACTTCAAAATAGAGTAGAAATTTAGATATCAAAACAACATATGGATAATGATAATCACTTAACCTCATGGCTTTTTGCATGTGCTCTTTGATGATGTGAATCCAATTGATCTTGATTTTCTTCATGATGCAGAAGATATATACTAGATCTTCTTCAGTGAGAACAGAATGATTACTCCCATTTGAAGTTAGAATCCAAGTCACAATGAGAGCAAGCAATCTCTTATTAAGCTTTAGACCTCCAACCGAGCATGTTCTTACTTGAGCATGTTGATTCTTCAAGCAACTTTTGTAATATTGGATTTTGTTAAAATCCTCCACTACTCCAAGGTTTCCCTTGTTGATTCTAAGACCAGAGAACTTGAGACCAGCAACAGCAATCCATACTTCATGAGTTATCTCCATTTCTACACCTTTCACATGAGAAACTAGATTGTTTCCCTCAAACTTTAGGTTTGTGTAGAACACCCTCACCAAATCTAGATATATGTTTCCCTTCATCTCCACGAATTTTCTGAGAGATTGATCCTTGAGCAGCCTTCTCACATTATCAAGCTTTTGACTTTTCAGCCAATCAAAGCATACAACCTTGGGGTTGTTTATCTTCTTGATACTTGTTTCATACCTATACTTCTCAATAAGATCATTGTCTCCAGAAAACCAGCCTTCTAGCCTTCCTCCAGACCTTACAGCCCTGGTTTTGACTCTCTTTGAGGTGGGAGGAGTTGATTCCATAATGGCAGAGAAGAAAACAGAGAAGAGCTCTCTTCACAGATTTTTGCAAGAGATGTTGCAATTGGTTGTTCTTGTGGAAGAGATCAGCTGCACCAGATTTTATAGCAGAAAAAAGAATCAATTAGCATTCAATTTTATTTAGTGGGTACCTAATTTTTCAGATAGAGAAGACTTGACTCTGCTCTGCACAGAAAATGTCAGTAAAAGCTGAAAATCACATGGTCTTCACATGTGATCTTTGACTAGTCATTAAGGATTTTGAATTCCCAACATTTTTTGGAATATTTTCCTTTATGACAGTTGTAACTCCTTTCTGAACGTAATCAGCTTTCAACACAGATTCTTTGACCAAGATTCTCTCTTTTGAATTGATCTGCAACGGATAGAAATTCAAAATAGAAATTAAAACAATTTCTTCATAGTGCTGTCAAACCCAAAACAATCGGTTGTTTCGAAGAAACAATCGGTTGTTTTTCTGCAGCAGTTAAAACTGTTTTTGAATTTTAACCATGAGCAGAAGGAGTTCAAAGCAGATGACATTGAGCATAATAAAAAGATTGTTTAACCATGAGAAAGAACTTTGAAACAGAAATTAAGAACAAATAAAGGAAAGTCTTATCCTTATGTTAATTCTTCAATGAGCCATGTGCTTTATGATCAAGAAGCCTTTTTTCACTGTTGAGGTCTTTTGCATAGCATTGATTCAGCTTCAATGACTGTCTTTTTCTTCAAGAACTTGATCAGATGACTCAATCCTTCCTTTTTCTTTAGTTTTCCTGCTTAAAAGATTTCAAGCAACAAGATTTGGTCCCCTTACAAATTTGGGTCCGTTTGACTTTTCTTTGCAGTTAGAAACTTCACATCCCTTAGGAATCCATTTCATAAAACCTCTTGGAACAAAATATTTCCTTATTTTGCAGAACCTAACAGAGTGGCCTTTCTTCATGCAGTAAAAGCATGTAACAACCGGTTGTTTCGTCTTAACAATCGGTTGTTTTTCTGATTTTCTTGAAAAACTTTTTGAAAACTTATCTTGCTTGTTTTGTGGATTAAAGCCTAAACCAGCCTTTCCAAAAACACAGCTTTGAGATGCCAAGACATTCTCAAAGTTAGATTTCCCCTTTGAAAGCTTGTCCACAGTACTTACAAGATAGTGCACTTTCTTTTCAAGGTTTTCACCATTTTCACAAGTAAAAGTATCACACTTGCAAGAAGAGTTTTTTAAATGGTTTTCCAATTTTTCAAAATCACTTTTTGCTTTTTCTAGATCTTCTTCAAGTGATTTAACTCTCTTTTCAAGCCAACTGTTAAGATTTTTCAATCGGTTGTTTGAAAGAACCAATCTATTAGCTTCATCATGTGTTTCTTGAAAAGCTTCAAGCAATTCACTGTAATTTTGTTCATTTAAGGAAGCACATGAACTTACCTCACTTGAGCTGCAAGATTCATCATCATTTTCAGCAACCAAGCAGATGTTTGCTTTCTCATCTTCACTTGATGAAGAACTTGATGATGATATCTCATTTTCATCCCAAGCTATGTAGGCCCTTTTTGTCTTGCCTTTCTTTTCCTTATAACTGGGCTTTTTCTCCTTGCTTTTGTTTGGAAAATTTGCCTTTATATGACCTTGCTCACCATAACCAAAACAAGTATAGTTATTTGAATTAAAATCATTGGATTTTTTGTTTCCATACCTATCTTTGTTGTTGTCTTTGTTGCGGTTTCTCTTTAGGAATTTGCTGAACTTTCTTGACAGCAAGCTAAGGTTTTCCTCATCACTATCATCACTGGAATCTTGCTTTCCTTTGTGCTTGGATGCTTTTAAGGTTATGCTCCTTGTGTGCTTATCTTTACTCTCTTGAACATTGAGTCTATTCATCTCTAGCTCATGTTCCCTAAGCTTTCCAAACAAAGAAGCAACACTTAATGATGTTAGATCTTTAGATTCGGAAATAGCAGTTACCTTTGGTTGCCATGCTCTATCAAGACATCTCAAGATCTTGATGTTCAGCTCTTCTTTGTCAAAGGTCTTGTCAAGGCTCATAAGGTGATTGATGATGTGCGTGAATCTTTTCTGCACCTCGGCAATTGTTTCTCCTTTAAGCATTCTAAACATCTCATACTCTTGGATAAGAGCATGCTTTCTAGCTCTTTTCACCTCATTTGTTCCTTCATGAGTGACTTCCAAGGTGTCCCACATTTCTTTTGATGATTTGCATTGCGAGACCCTGAAAAACTCATCAGAATTTAAAGCAGAGGTTATAATATTTTTGGCTATGCAATCGAATTTGGCCTTTTTGCTTTCTGCATCAGTCCATTGAGACCATGGTTTCTCAATGACAGATCCATCCTTTTCAAACTTTGGGACAAAAGGACCATTTTCAATTGCATCCCAAATTCCTTTGTCAAGAGATTCCATAAATATTTTCATTCTTACTTTCCAAAACTGGTAGTTCAAACCACAAAACAGAGGTGGTCTGTTAATTGAAGCACCTTCCCCAAAAGGTAGTCTATCAGCTATTAAAAAAGATTTTTAGGATCAACTTGAATAACTTTCAAGAACCAAACTCTGATACCAATTGTTAGAATGGATGGCTTTAAATTAGAGGGGGGTGAATTGTTTAAAGAGGATTTTCGTAAACTTTTAAAACAAGAATGAATTTATCTCAGAAAACTATTGATAAGAAATTCAGTTTACCAAAAACAGCAAACAAAAACAGCACAACCAGAAAAACAATCGGTTGTTTCACAGAAACAATCGGTTGTTTATACCAGCAAACAACAATTAAAATTGAATTTAAAGAGTTAGAGATAGAGAGATTGTACACAGATGTTTATACTGGTTCACTCCAAACCCAGAGCTACATCCAGTCTTCTCAGAACCCTGAGGAAATCCACTAAGCAATCACAACTTGATCACTTACACAACAACCAAGAGAATGACCTTGAACACCTCAAGAAACACACTCTCCTTGGCAAACACACCAACACCAAGATTGTTGATCTTGATCCCCTCAAGAACACATAGCCAATCTCAGCAAACACAGAAACGAAACTTGTTTTTCAGAGTACAAGGATTACACTTGTTACAAAAGATAATTTGAAATCAATACAAGCAGAATCCTATTCCACAAACTTTGATCAATCACAAACTTTCAACAATCTCAGCTCTTTGAAAAACTCAAAAACTCTTAGCAAAACCTTGTCAAAGATTTTTTCTCAAATCTGTTTTTCTGAATTTATTCAAAGATGTAGTTTGTTATCAAATCTTAACAAACTATTAAATTGCATTAAAAGATTGGTCAAAGCATTTAATGACTGGTGCGTAAGCAGTTAAATCATTTAAAGCTCAGTCAAAGATAAAACAGTTTTTCTGTTATGGTTCTAAAACAAACAATCGGTTGTTTCCTCGAATCAATCGGTTGTTTTGGTTCTTAACAGTTCAACCATTTGAAAAACAGTTTTCAATCTTTTTCTCAAAACACCTAAGTATAAACAATCGGTTGTTTCGATAAAACAATCGGTTGTTTTAACTTAGTTTGAAAACATTTTATCTTCACAAAGATTGAGATGTTTTATGCTTTAGATTCGATCAAGGGGTGGATTACAAAACTCAAATTACCCCAGAACTATACTAAACCAGCACAGCAACAGCAAGCACAGCCAAGGCTTCAACATCCTTCAAAGGGTTTGGATTCTTCAAAGTTTGAACACCACTTGGTTCAATATTCCACACCCATATGATGATCTTGGGAGGAACTAACACTATGCACTGCAAACTGTTCATGGAAACGTTCTCAGGCACAACGTTGGACTGGTTCATCAGCCTCCCAGATGGACAAATCACTTCGTTTGATCAGTTTTAAACATTTTTCAAGGAGCAGTTCATCGTTAATTAGGATCCCCCTCCAGTCTCCTTCGATCTCTTTGACGTAAACCAATACCAGGGAGAGCCCTTGAAAGATTTCCTGAACCGGTTCGGAGCACTAGTGGTGAAGCTGCACACTAAAGATGAGGCCATGATGGTGCACGCGTTTAGGCGAGGAGTATTAGCGGGGCCTTTCAGTGATTCTCTTATAAGGTGTCGCCCCGAAGACTTTTTAAGAGATCCACCACCAAATTGTGGCCCACATCGGAGCAGAAGAGGAGGTGACAAAAGTGTGGAAGTGTTGGCCCGGTTAGACCTCGGGGAACTGGTCGTCCTCAACCCATGAGGGTGCATTAGGCCACGACAGAGAAGAAACCCTTGGCAAAGCAGCCGCCATATGAGCCCAGGATGCCTCAGACCAAGGCACGAATAAGGGAAGGCGCTCCCACCGGGCACAACTTCTTAATAGACCTTAAGGAGTTTATCGCTATCTCCAACGTGGCAGATAGGCTGAAATCACCCCCAAAGACCGGCAGAAGCCTGGGGCCCAACAAGGACACTTGGTGCGAATTCCACCAAGCCTTTGGCCACAACTTGCGCAACTGCTTAACGCTAGGACACCAGTTGGATGAACTGGTGAGAAATGGCTTTCTGAAGGAATACCTACAAGAGAAACAGGGGGCCCCGACATCAGCGACCCCAGCGCCAAATCAGGGGCATGAGATACTAGTCCATGGAGAGGTCAATACCATCTCTGGGGGCTTTTCAGAAGGAGGATGCACCGCCTCCCAGCGAAAGAAGTATGCTAGGGACGTGAAGGCAGTAGAAGCCAGGGAGTCTGATCAGTCACCTAAGTCCGACCTCTTCTTTACGAAGGACGATCTACGAGATGTGATCCTGCACGACAACGACCCAGTGGTGATCTCAATGGTGACAGTAGGGAGAAGAGTGCACCGAGTCCTTATCGACCAAGAGAGTTCGACAAATGTGATTTTCTGGTTGAGCTTCAATAAGTTGCAACTGTCGCCTGATAAGTTGAGGCCTTACAACGACTATCTATACGGTTTTGTGGGGGACCAGGTGGAGGTGAAAGGACATGTGGAGTTGAGAACAGCCTTCACAGACGACGATGCATCTTGCACCGTTAACATAAGGTACCTCGTTGTTAACGCTCCTTCAGCTTATATCATCCTTTTGGGCAGACATTCCCTAAACACGATAGGGGTCGTAGCCTCGACGAAGCATATGAAGATGAAGTTGCCCTCCCTAGAGGGGACTGTTATTACTTTCAATTCTGACCAAAAGGCAGCAAAGAAGTGCTATGAGAATAGTCTGAAGACAAAGAGAGGGGTATGCACTGTCACCAGCCAGCCTCAAAGGGGAGAAGGGGTCGCCCGAGCTGAGATCGCTTGGGAAGGGCGACCCGAGCCTGCAGGAGAGGTACTGGAAACGAAGATTAGGGGGAAGAAATTCAAACTCGGCAGGAGTTATAGAACCGGATTGTTGAGGTGATAACGTGGCATCTGGATGCCTTCGCATGGTCTGCCTTAGATATGCCTGGCATCGACCCCGATTTCCTGTGCCATCGTCTCACCATGGACCCGCAGGTCCGACCTGTACGTGAGAGACGAAGAAAGTTTAACGAAGAGAGGCAACTGGTCATCGAGCAGGAGACCCAGAAGTTGTTGAGTGTTGGTCACATAAGGGAGATTCAATATCCCGAGTGGCTAGCCAACGTAGTATTGGTCAAGAAGACCAATGGTGAGTGAAGGATATGCGTCGACTTCACGAGGTGAGATACTAGGCCATAGAAAAAGCAACTCTAGTTGTAGTGTTTGCGGCACGAAGGCTCTGTCACTACTTCCATAGTTTCACTGTGATTGTGATGACGGACCCCCTATTCGCAAGGTCTTAAAGAAGCCCGACGTGGCAAGACAAATGGTGCGTTGGGCGGTTGAGTTGTCAGAATTCAATATACAGTATGAACCAAGAGGACCTATCAAGGGCCAGGTTTATGGTGACTTCGTGGTAGAACTCTCCTCGGCAGCCACACATCAAGAAGGAGATTTTAGATGGTCCTCTTCGTGGACGGGTTCTCCAACCAACAGGGCAGTGGGACTGATGCATTTTGGAAGGACCAAATGGATTGTTGATCGAGCAGGCCCTACGATTTGCCTTCAAAGCTAGTAACAACCAAGCTAAATATGAGGCCTTGGTCGCAGGAATGTTGCTGGCCAAGGAGATGGGTTGATGAAGAACAGATAAGAGAGGCTTTTACCAATGGAGGAAGAGGTCATTCACCCACACATTTAAAGTTCTTCCTTCTAGTCTTCTCAAAATTAAAAGAAGACATAAAATAAAGAGAGGATCAAGTCTAAAGCCAAATAAGTCTACAAGCTTTCAAGAATGGGCTTCAATTAAATATCTCTCTTTATAGTTTCTTTTGTATAAATTTGTAAATAATATAGAATAGTGTTTAGGTAGGTGCTAAGAGGGAAACCTAAAGAAACCTCTTTTGTAAAGCATCTTTAGGCTTTAGTTTAGAATTTTCTAGAAGGTGACTCTTCATGAATCACTATAGGCGTTAGCTTAGGAGACTTTTGGGTAGCTTGTGGTACAAGCTTTGTAAGCACCGTGACCGCCCTTGCTCCTATAAAAGGAGGGCTTGGGTCCTTCATAATTCAGAATTGGAATTTGTAGTATCAAAACTCTCCCAAATTGGTGATTGAGTGTAGTGAGAACTTGTCTTCTCCTCTAACTAGTCTCATCTTGAGAGCCTTGGTTCCCTCAAGTGGCGGCAATTCACACTTCAAGTGGCGTGTTCATCAACCAAGAACTACAACCATATAAGTCTTCTTTCTTCTCCTTCTTCTCATTCCATTTTCGTGCCTATTTGAATTCCTAAACATGTCTTAGGTTCCTTTCTTGCTTTCTATTTGGTGTTCTTGCTTAAGTTTCATGTTTTGTTTGATTCATATTCTCTTTTGCTGGATTCAATTGGTTCTTCTTCATTCCTATTGATTTGATTCGGTGCATTTCAATTTCTAAGCAATTTAAACAGTTCATTTGCTTTCTTACCTCTTTTAATCGGTTCAATTGGCAAGAAATGGGTCTTCCATGTGAGCTTTGGTGTTTGGCGCAAGTTTTGGTGAGTTCTTGAATCATAGAACATTGATCCATTTCTATAAAAGTGCCTATTCAATCTCCAACTCAATTTGATTCCATAAAATGTCAAAGAATCATCTATATCTTGCTATTGGAATCATATCATGTGGTATCATGAGTTTAGGTTTCTTCTTGTTTGTGTTTTGAGTTGTTTGTAGGCTCTTTAATTCAAGAACTTTCAATTCTTGTTGTTTCATTTCTATTTTTAGGATATTTTTTACTTTTCTTGCT